>NW_027397074.1:29210022-29225953 GCF_003265705.2 Callorhinus ursinus
CACTGGGTGTTATGAACAAACAATGAATCATGGAACAGTACACCAAAACAAATTATGTAATATATGGTGATTAACATAATAAAAAAAATTTAAAAAAAAAGAAAGCAAAACAAAAACAAAAACTGAGGAACAGTCTCATAACCTGATCCCTTAATTTTTCCCATATCTAAGCCATATTTTTCTGAAGAATCAATGGCTGATACCACATAATTACAGGAGAGACAGACTAGAAAATCTGGGTTTATTCCTTTGAAAGAACCCTATTTCCTTTTTGTCTTTTTCTCTCCCAAAACATTCTAACTAACCATAAAATACAAATAAATCAGGGAGCTAGTTCACTCTTATAAAATTTTTTCTTTTAACATTTTTCAAACATTACTTCAATTGGTCCACAACCTTTGTGAAGTTTAAATATTTCAATGTACTCTTCTTGTAAATATTACTACAGTTGAATATTCTACCACTTTCAACATTATAATTTATTTTTCTTTCATTACTAATGGAAAGCTTCTGCAGTTTGCATGGAATTTTGTCATTTTCATTCCTTTCTGGCAAATGCTTGCTAAATTCACTGTTAACAAAAAACTAAATACTGAAAGCAGAGTGTCCCAGGAGTGGCACATTAATATTCAGCATTTCTGTTGAGATTCTCAATTTGTCTCTAGCAACCATATGCAGACACAGTCCCATACTGGGGGATAATGTATATGTGAAATTTAAAAATAAGGAGTTGTTTCTATAAGCAATTACCTATTTCAACATGGGAGTATCTTATCAGTTTTGTTTTGTTTTGTTTTTTTTTTCCGAAGAGTATGATGGATGTAAAGATTCACATGCTCCCTTGTTGTAGATGTTTTTGAAGGAAGTGTTGGTCTTAAGACTGAGGAGGCATAACAGGCTGGAGGTGGGAGATGACAGACTTTAATAAAATAATCTAATAAATAATGGCATATAATTATTTCCTGAAAAAAACAATGTTGGATAAATGAAGAACTCCAAAACCATATGGATATTAGTTTTAAGTAATCAACTCCCATAAGCATGCATATTACACAGGATGGACACTATTATTTTTTAGTGTAAGAGGCATTCAGCTTTTTTTTTTTTTCTTTTCAGGTCAACTTCTTACTGACATATCTTTAAGATTCTTTACAATCTACTGATGAGCCCACTCAAGATAGTCTTCATTTCTGTTGTTTTCTGATTTCTAGCATTTCCTTTTGATTCTCTTAGAGTTTTCACCTCTCTGCTTAAGTTATCCATCCATTCTTCTATGTTGCCCACTTTTTCCTTTAGGACCCTTAGCATATTTATCAGAGTTATTTTAAATTTGCAGTCTGGTAATTCCAAAATCTCAGCCATATCTAAGCCTGGTTCTGATACTTGCTTTGTCTCTTTAGACTTTTTTTTTTTTTTTTTTTTTTGCTTTTTAGCCTGCCTTATAATTTTCTGTTGAAAGCCCGATATGATTTATTAGGTAAAAGGAATGGAAGTAAATAATCCTTTAGTATGAGGTTTTATACTTACCTGGGAGGCTATGTTTGCTCCTTGCTTCAGCAGTAGTATCACAGGCAAGTTTCCTCTAGTGTCCCTGGTTGTTTCCTTTGTCTTTGGGCTTCCCTAGAGAGTCCTTCTTAAATAAGGACTGAGTTATTTGAGCTGTAATTCCCTATCGTTTTAGAGGAGCCCCAATGATGTGATGGTAGGTATGTGTGGGGTGAGGGGGAAGTCTCTATTCCTATCATTATTGAGACTATGTCCCTGGACTATGACCTTCATAAGTGCTTCTCAGTTTGGGTTTATGTTTTTCATCCCCCTGAGGTGAGACAGGAAGGCTAGAGGGGGCTGAATTTAGGTATTTCCCTTCCCAAAACAAGGTTAGGTTTTGGTAGAATCCAAATCAGACCCTGGTAAAAAGAGTTTCCCTTGAGGATAGGCCTTTTGTTAGAGAACAAAAGCTCTAAGCTTATTTCAAGAATGTTAACCTTCCCTTCTCTCTGCGCTAAATATGGAAGAAATTTTACTCCAGTCTACCTTCCTAAGAACATGTTGGTGATCCTGGAGGTAAAATGCAGGAAAGTGTGGGAGCTTTCCTATGTTTGTACTCACAAATGTTTCTCTCTCTCAAGCTAGTTCATGCTCAGTGTCCAACAATTAGTTAATTATCCTAAATGTTCTTACCAAGTTGCATGAATGGCTTCACCTCCAGGTAAACTATGATTCTTTGTGTTTGCCTGTCTCTTCAATTTTAGGGTCAGCAGTTTGCCTTGTGACTTCACTGGTCTGATGAATCCATAGGGTTGTTAATTTTTAGTTTGTCCAGCTTTTTTTCCTCATTGCAAGAATGGGAGTTAAGACTTCCAAACTCTACATGTTGGACTTAGTTTTATAAATGTTACTTTAAGGAATTATTCATTCCCATTTGCTTATAAGCATTTACAATATTCTTTAATCATTAAAAATTTGATTATCCAGAGATTATAAGCCAGTCACCCATTTATGCTACTGTAGGTGTTATGAAAACTCAGACTTCGTTTTCCTAACCTGCTGAAAAATAGTTCTGCTGATCTTCACAATACATATCCTGACACCTAGTTCAAGCTTTGATCTGAAAAGGCTTATTTGTGGCTTGAGACATGTCTGGTATTCACTCGTATGTAAATACTTTCATTGGAAAGAACTTCTGGGAGATCAGTGAATGTGATTAGCAAGTCTGTCTGTATTATATTTTGCCAAAGGCAGAATACTAATTGTTAATTGCGAGGCTGCCTTCTCCTCTGGAAATCTATGAAAGAAACAGTAAATCATTAGAAGCCAGAAAGCAAGCCTACTGTTTTGTTCAAATGCCATGCCCTGAAAATACTTTTACCTAATTCAGCAGACTTTGGTTGTAGGTGCCAAAACACTATATACCGAAAGTTAAATAAATGACCTTGAGACAATTAACGGATAATTTAAAAGTATTTTTTAAAAAAGTAAGTATTTTCACAGTTAAAGTCATCCTTGAAAAATGATCCTGTTGAAAAGTGGTGCAATATAATCACAATTCATGACAGTCAAACTAAAAGATTTTTCTTTTGGCTGCTGATTTTAAGTTACTTACAATATAGTCCGTTTGGCACCATTCACACAGCCAACACAGATTATTTTTACTTTTAAAACACTGTTATCAAACAGACTGAGTCACCACATTTTCACATACCCACTTGGAGCCAATACTTTAAATATTTTTTAAATAAAACGACAGAAGAGAATTACACTAAACTGCATGAAATTTCACTCAGTATTTGTCCACAGTAAAAAGAAAATGTCTTCATGGAGAAAATCACATAAAGGAAAAAATATATAACTAAAACTCTAAGGAAGGTGGGAACTAATGATGTGTGAAAATTTAATTGGCTTCAGTACCCCTACTATGCTGTACTCCATTGTTAAGGAATGGTAGAAGCAGCAGTTCCCTGGGTAAAGTGAGTAAGGGTTACTAGCAATCATAATGGTTTGCTAGCTGATAAATTTGCAGATTAAGCAACCTCTGCCATGGAAGTTAGCAATATTTCAAAGATATTGCTCAAAGGAGAATGGAATGGGTATTTTATTTTTATATCAAGAAAACCAGACTCTTTACCAAAGTGTGTGGCAGGAGAAGTCTTGCTTCTCTCATTTTCAATTTAATGGGTGGTAAGACTTCTACCCAGTACTAAAAATTTTATGACATTTCACTCATTCAATCATATAATGTTCTACAGTTATATGACAATTGTCTGCTATTCTGCCCTTGTTAAAGATCACATCAGAAAAAGACACAACCTATTTTATATCCAGGTCAGTTTTATAATAAAAATAATGAAGAATGTATGTAAAGTTTCTCCACTAGGGTTGCATTTTTGTCATTTTTTTAATGAAAATAAATAGTGCTAAATTTTCAGAATGACCACTAGGTTTTCTACATTTGAGTTTTCATTACACAAAATGCCTTTAGGAAAAGGCCTTTGGAAATTTCATAACATAACCCTAGGGAGCCAACTGTTCTAATTAGCTAACCTGATGGTTAGAAAACTAGATGTGGACTGGCCCCATGACTGTTTTGTTGATAACACTGGGAATACAAGAAGGTCCTCAAGAACAGGGCTCCAGAGGTGAGTGCACTGTGCACGAGGTTTAGTCTCACCTATGCAGCTTTGTGAGTTGTCCATCAAAATGCCTGGTTTCATGATCATCTAGTGGAAGCCAGAACCACTCAAAAGACAAAATTATCCTTTTCAATTACAATTACTACTTAGCCTGTGGCAGTTACCACCAATAGTTCCATGAGCACCTAGTGTTAGCAGCAACTCTAGGTACTAGCCAATGAGGATAAAATAACAAAATCTGCAGTAAAACATTCACAAGGATCATATCTAAATGACATGGGAGTGTTATTTCCAGATCCTATCATGAAAGGCACAAGCAAAACTATTTAGGGGAGAGTAAGGACTACACTTTGACAATAGCTTGACTGAGGCTGTGTCCAAAGAGCCAGGAGTGATCTAGCCCAGGGATTCTGTGTGTCTGAGCCAGAGTCCCTCTACATCAGAGGCAATTCAGGAAGCATAAGGCCAATGCCTGAGACTAGAGGACAAAGAACTCTAGTCAATTTGGAGGCGTTCTCATAAATGTAATGATCACGATTTATGATATAACCCTGGCAGAGTAAAGATAAGAATCACACCCAGGTTTTGAAGTTGAAGATGACGATGTTGAAAATGGAAACTCCCAAACCACAGAAAACTCCTGGACCACTGGTTCTTAAACTTTGCTGTACACTCAATCCACTTAAATGTTCTTTATATAAAACTGCTGGGGAAAATTATTCGAGGAGCAGATATTAAGCAGTTTCCTTCAAGATACAGAGCAGAGGTTCTTCAAGTATATTTTACAACATTTTATATCCAAGCCCCGTTCCCTTTCACTTCTCTACCTAAAAAGAGAGTCTGGCAGGCATAAACGTTTCTCTTCCCTTCCCCTTTCAGGTCTGGCCTGTAAGAGAGCCAACAGTGTTTCTAATTTGCCATGTAAAGGAGACTAGCAGATTGCAGAAGTGCCAGTCAGGAGCATCCAGTTTCCATCCCTGAACTATGGAGTTTGCCCATAGAAATGACAGTCTTCTCCAGTGGTTTGCAAAGTGTGGTCCCAGAACAGGAACTTAAAAGATCACCTGAGAATATCTTAGAAATGCAAATTTACCCAGACCTACGGAATCAGTACCTTTGGGGGTGAAGCCAGGCTACCTAGATGATTCAGATGCATTCCAAAGTTTGAGAAGCACTGATCTTTATAATAATTTATGCGAACTCTTCACTATTTTTCTTCTGAATTGGTGAGCAGCCCTATAATAAATATGTAGATTTAAAAAAGTCAGATTCAATTATCTGTGTTCTAAATTTTTATCCAAATGCAAAGTCTGCCCTGTCTTATCTGCAGATTTTACTCACAGTTTTCTGTCAGAGGGAACATTGGTTCTGATTCTCACTAAAAGTAATCTTTTAAGGGCCTGAACAAATAGCCCACATTCCCAGAGGTTTTCTCAGCCAGGCACTAGGTGTAATTTTGTAGGACACCCCTTTTCTGTATGCGACCTTGTAAACCATCTGCAATAGCCATAGGAGAAAAGACTCTTGAATCAGAGAGCCCAACTGAGTCGTTGGCTCTCCCCATAACTAGAAGCATGGCTCATGATAATTTTATAAGCTTCAATTTCACATGAAGTGGAATAATAAAAAATAAAGTAAAATGAAAATACAAGTAACCTCCCATGGTGGGAACTGAAAAAGATGATTTATGTGGGGAAAAAGTCCTACCAAAAATGTGCACGTTTTATCTAATAATTCTGTCTTAACCTATTCTGTAGTGTGTAGAACAATGTCTGCCCTCCCCTCAATGACTGCCCACATCCTAATCCCGAGACCTGTGAGGTATTACCCGACCTGGCAAAAGGGACTTGGCAGATGTGATTAAGGTTAAGGACCTTAACATGGGGAGAGTATCCTGGATTACCCAGGTGGGCCCAATCTAATTATATGAATTCTTATAAGCAGAGAATTGTTCCCAGCTGTGATCAGAGGTTATGAACAGAATGATCAGAGAGCTGTATCTTCCTGGCTTTCAAGATGGAAAAAGGGGATCATGTGCCAAGGAATGCAGGCAGCTTCTCAAAGTTGGAAAAGGCAATGAAATAAGTTTTCCCCTAAAGCCTCCCAAAGGGAATATAGCTTGGCTGACACCTTGATTTTGGACTTGTGACATGTTGGATTTTTGACCTCCAAAACCATAAGATAATAAATTTGTGTCATTTTAAGGCACTAAGGCATAGGTAATTTGCTATGGCAGCAATAGGAAACTAAGGTATAACCCTATGCTTATTCTCTTTAAGTTACTTTGAGATGTAAAACTGGGGCATGCCACACCCATACACATTTCAGGGCCACTGACATCCAAATGGATCCCTGACCATGTTAGTGGTTCAGAGCATCATGATTATAATACATACGCAAGGTAGTTACTAGAGGTAAGCAATATGTATCCTCCTTACACTCAATCAGAGGATAAACTCACCTAAAGAAAACAGAGGTAAATCACTATTTGGCAATGAACCTGGACCTTTAAACTTTTCAACTTGCGTTTTGAAAAAGATGTTTCTTTCTTCCCCCCCTCTCTTACGAGACTTGAAAAATATATAGCCTTAGCTGCCCTAGCTACCACAAAACAGACATATACTGTTAAGTTCCCCTTGGAGAAATTAGAAATCACTGGATAGAGAACAATGAGTTTTTTAAAGTGCCTAAATGACTCCTGTTTGTCTAACGTTGTAAGCAAAGAGTATAAGAAACGGACAATGTGCTTATTGTTCAAAATAGGCATCTAATTGCCTCATCAGCAGAAATATTCTAATAATTTTGAAAAGAAACTGAAGTATACATATTGATACTGTTTTGCCAGGACTGCAAACAACCAGAATCTCACTTTTAGAATTAAGACAATTTTAATATTTTACATACAAACAGGAACATTAACAGGGCAAAATAGGAGCTTATAAAAAGCTTTAAGTACTTTCTGTACAGACTGAGAATTATTTGTGAGATGCTTGCAGATAGCAGTCTTCCCATGGGGTCCCCACGTGACAGAGAGAACAGGCTCTCATGTCTCTTTTATAAGGGCACCAAATTCTATTCATGAGGGCTCCACCCTAATGATTACTTCCCAAAAGCCCCCACCTGGTAATATCATTACTTTGGGGGTTAGAATTACAACATATGAATAGAGGGTATCTGCCTATAATGTCATCAGTATTAAGTGGAACAATCTAAGGACCAGCCTGGCCCTGCACATACAGCGAACATTCAGTAATACTAACTATTATCAAAACAGGTGAGCTAGATGATGAAATCGGGGGTGCAAAACCTCATCACCTACTACACCCAGGTTGAGGAAAAACTGGCTCTATGTGATACCGCTATGCCTCACAAAGAGGCAAAATCACAACTTCTTTGTGCATTCCCAGTGAGAGCTGACACTGGTTGTCTATCCAGTTTTTTCCCCTTCCTCGTGCATAGGCCCATAGAGGTCGATGCTCAGTGCTATTAACACCAGATCATCACCAGTGATACGTGGGTCCCTGAACAAAGCTGAAACAGTCAGATTCTCCATTCCAGAGCCACATGAACTTTGAGTATGGCTAGACCTGCCACATGCAATATAGGAAGATAGCCCTATCCTACTAAGCACCAAGAAGAGAAAACGTGTCAGGAAAAATAGAGAGCAAAACAGACATGCAAGGTGGAGTAAAGATGAAGGATGCCAAGTCCCAGTGACTTTTCCTATTTATGTTAGCTACCTGAGGACTGAATGAATTTCTGTCCCTGGATTCTAGGCTGTGCCCCAGTACCCTGGTTATTAATTTGTCTTTTGACTTAAGAAGTCTCTCAAGTTGGTTTCTGTTACTTTGAATCAAAGAATTCAGATATAATTGTATAACCTCTGCTACTGAGACTGAGATTTTTGCCTCAATGATTACCTTCTAGTTCAATTTGAAAATATTATTGGATCTTCCCCTTGAATTGCGAAAGTAATGGGCAGAAAGTATTATAACTGCAACAGCCTAATCCTGTGAAGTCATTAAAGGTTTTCATGTGTGTCAATGCTACTTTATAGAGATAACAGTATGACATTCTATCTGACTTGAAACAATAAACTGGAGCCAACTACAAAGCCACTAAAGTATCCTGAGAAATCTTAATACCATTATCATCATGTAGTATGAAAGTCCAGATTATTGGAACTTCATACACTTACAATTTTTGGGAGACTGTTAACAGTTTGCCAAGTAAGCAAAGCACTCTTCATACATATTTAGATAAAAATTCATATTTTAGTGGTTATTTTGTTTCCATAATAGCTGAAAAATCCAAAAGTAAGGTTAATGCTACGACATAAATTTTTACTCTATTTTTAGTGACTATGCATTTTTAAAAAGGCTCTTTCCATAGGGAAAAAAATACACTCACCATCTAAGACAATCAAAATATAAATAACAGAGCATAAAGATTTCCACTTCCAAACAAAATTTCAACCTATTCATGTACGTTGTTTGACAACTTGCTTTTGTTTCCAACCCTTTCTGCTGTATTTGTATCATCAAACATCTTGAAAGGTAAGTAGGTATACTTTTTGTATAAAGGGTATTTATAGTCAACCTAATTAAAATTACTAATACAGGGAAGAAGAAACCATATCATTTAGCTTTAAGTGACATGAATTTTTTTTTAGCCAAAGATTTACTTGTTTTGATAACACCGAGAGTTATATACTAAAATGCTAATGTATATTCCTTGGGTCTTTGAAGAGGGAGGTAGGTAGAGGGGTTTCAAACATTTTGAATTGGAAGGCACACACTATGAAGAGTAAAATGCAACCAATGTTTCATGAGCCTGTATGTCTAGAATAGTAGGAATTATAAACCATCTCCCCTTGGCTGGAAGAGCAGCTGACCTAGAGTTGCAGAAGAAGAAAAAGTGAATTGCTGCCTCAGTCCTATGCAGCCACAAGCTACGAAACCAGAGGAAATATGAACTTTTAAGTACAAGGTAGCAGGAAGAGCACAAGACAAGATTCAGCACCCAAAATTAAGCAAGACTTAGTCAGAAGGTGGGACTTGGCAAGTCCCTCTGGATGTTAAGTGTGAAACGGAATGCTCATGTCCATGGAGAAAGTATAAAGGACGAGGAGAGTCACCATGCTTCCCTCTCCCGCCCTATGTGAAAGGCCCTTGGATTTCCCTAACTCATCTAATGCATTGTTCTCCACCCAGGATGTACACTGAATCACCTGAAGAGCTTTAAAAAAAAAAAAAGTAATGATACCTGCTTTCACCTATGACCAATTTAGTCAAAATCTTTGGGGATCTGAAGGCATGGCCAACATTAAGAACTACCTACAAAATGGAAGAAATTACTCAACTCGAGAAAAAGGTGATGGTGAAATGTGAATTCTTACAAGGAACTCCCTGAATCCAAACCTTCCCAGGGGACTGTGCACAGAGCTGGCAAGGCCTTAGGGCTTGTAAGGCAGTCATGTGAGGACAAAGCTACTGGGCACTAAGCCATCTCAGAGGACATGCCCACCTTCCTAGAGCAGAAGCTAGAACTTACTACCCTATGTAAGCACCCATTAAAAGCAAACAATGGGAGGCGCCTTCAATTGTTTCCAGTTTCAGTCTAAAGGCAAAATGGGAAGAAAAATACTCACGTTTCCTTTTGTTTTAAATTCATGGAAAGGGTCTTCATTTCTAAAACCTCCTTTTGTTCCAAGTGTTCAGAAATTCATATACGCAAAAACAAAACAAAACAAAAAAACCTCTTAAGAAGCTGATCCTTATAGCTGCAGTATTTTTCTATGGTGAAGAGCAGCATTCTTTTGTGTATTTCTAGATGGGTTTTCTCCTAAAATGTACAACTGACAACCAAAATGAGAGGCCATCCTCCTCTGAGAGTCAGAAAAGGGGCTTCCAGCATTCCACATGAGGAGGTAGGAGCCCTCTTGGAATGTGCACCATTAAAACCGTGCTTGAGGGGGTTTACCTGCTCACGTTTTAATTATTTAATTTACCTGCTCACATTATTTATGTTAACCCTTTCAAAGACAACCCCAAACCCACTGCTGGCCAATATCTTCCTTGTTTATTAAAATATTTGGGTTTACACCAAAACAATACTCTGTTCAAATTCATCACATTCACTAGCATTCCGGTAAAAATCAATCCCTTTACACCACCGGTGGAGAACAAGATAAACACGCCACACGAGTGAAATTTTAGCCTGAGTCAGCATAATTATCATGCTATTAGGGAATTCTGCTGTGCTGATTAGCATACAAATCAGCTGCAGTGTAAGAACCCAAAACCTCTCTTGAAATTTGAGTGCATTGATGTAATTCCTCATCCATCCCCACTTTCTCTCTGCCAAAGGAAGCTAGGAAACTCAGACCCTAAGGAGGATTTTAAGTAATGTTGCAAAAATAATCAGTTTGGATAAGGCAGGGTTTACCTTGTAAATCAACTATTTTCCCACTTTAAATAAACGTAAGGCAAATTTGGGAAAACTCGGGGGGGGGGGGGGGGGAAGAAGCAGCTAACACATTGGATAATGTGGGGAGGATTCAACATTAAAGATTGGGTCTGCTGTGTGTCCTGCCTGGGGTGAAAGAAGTTAAAATGATCAGGGGACAGTTTGTTGAAATGTGGGAGAAGACAGGAGTTCATTCTTTTTTTTCTCTTTCACTGATACTTTCATTTTTTTATTTTTTTATAGTTTATGTTTTTGTTTAAACTTTGTTGGATAACATATAGTGTAATATTGGTTTCTGGAGTAGAATTCAGTGATTTGTCACAACACCCAGTGCTCATCATTAACAAGTGCCCTCTTTAATATTCATCACCTGTTTAACGCCCCTCCCTCCACCTCCTTCTATCAAAACCTGTTTGTTTTCTGTCATTAAGGGTCACTTATGGCTTGTTTCCCCTCTCTCCTTTTTTCCTTTCCCCCTTTCCCATATGTTCAACTGTTTTCTTTCTTTGGAGGTTCCTCAAAAAGTTAAGAAGAGAAGGACGCCTGGGTGGCTCAGTCAGTTAAGCGTCTGCCTTAGGCTCAGGTCATGATCCCAGCTGGCATCCTGGGATTGAGCCCCACATCGGGCTCCCTGCTCAGCGGGGAGCCTGCTTCTCCCTCTCCCTCTGCTGCTCCCCCTGCTTGTGTGCTTTTTCTCTGTCAAATAAATAAATAAAAATCTTAAAAAAAAAAAAAGTTAAGAGAACTACCCTAAATCCAACAATTGCCCTTCCAGTTATTTACCCAAAGGAGTTCGTTCTCTTAAGGGGCTCCTTAAAGATAGGGATTAATTCTTGAAGGCCCCTGAAATTCAGCACTTTTCTCTAAGAGCATATGCTCTTTAAGAGGCAAATTTTCCTTCCTCAAACCTCCACCCTTTCTATTCTCAACCTGTAATTTAGCTAATTTCATTTTTATCTACCTGTGATTACTATTTACTTCTTTTACATTATATAGGGTTCTGGAAGACAGAAATCACATCTTACCAATTTTTGCATTCCTCATAATGCCTAATACTCAGTGTTTCTATCTATTCATTATGTGCTTTGTTCTACAAAGGTGTTAAGGGGTCTAATAAGGTATTTGCTCAGGGCATTTCCAAGTGAAGGACATGAATGGAAGCTCCTATGACAGCAGGTGTCAACTCCCCGATTCTGCATGTACAAGTAAGAACCATGCTTACTATAAAAAATGAACACATTCTGACACATATATGGTCAAACTACATGCCAAAATGGGTAATGAATCTTATAAAGTCATTTTTCAAAAGTATGAATAGTAATTGCTTAAATGGTAAAGGGCCATGACTTGGAGTCACAGATTCTGTAACACACTTGGTGTCAAAGAAACTCTATTTCTTTTTCAGCCTTGCTCTTTAACACGTCCTGTTTCATCCCAGAAGATACCATACTTACTATCATTTCTGTTTTATGACCTCTGTTGCATAAAACTAACAGATCAGGAACTCAGTTCTTTGAACAGAGACTAGTACTTCCTAAGTTGTCAATACAGCTTAGGTAACATAACTACAATAACAATGATTACAGTTATCTTGTCTAAATCATTTTTCCTTGGGATGCCTGGGTGGCTCAGTCAGTTAAGTGTCTGCCTTTGGCTCAGGTCATGATCCTGGAGCTCTGGAACTGAGTCCAGCATCAGGCTCCCTACTCAGCAGGGAGTCTGCTTCTCCTTCTCCCTCTGCCCCTCCCCACCTCTTGTGCTCTCTCTCTCAAATAAATAAATCATTTAAAAAAATACATCATATTTCCTTTTCTGCATGTAGAGATTCTTGGGGGCTAGCATGTATTTCTATAATTCTTAGTTCCACAATTTATACACTGTGTTGTATCAATTACGTAGAAACATGAAGATCAGAATGTAAAGCATGGTTAAAGTAATCAATCCTCAAATACACCAAATGTATTCATGTGCCTATAAAACATCCTATACATTAAAACTAATAGTCACTTAGTAATAAAAGTGAAAAAGTAAAAACCAAAAATTAATTTTACCACAAATGTACTAAATCCCTTAGTATTTACTCAGCATATGAATAGATTCAAAAGCAAATAACACAAAGATATAGAATAGCATGTTTTCATTCTTGTGCTCAGGAGGATAATGATCACTATGGTGAAATAAAGAATATTGATGTTAATCCATTCATCAAAAATCTGTCAAAGTAGTAGTTTAACAAATTATTCATACAGGATATTAGTTATTGTATATGTCACAAGTGAAAGTCATGTTACTACTGACCTCTCAGTCATTGGAAAAGCTGCAACATCAGAAGTCAAACTCTTCTAGTATGTATATACGCTAATAGTTCATGGTTAGCCATCTTCCCAACTCATCCTTCTGTAGAGAGCCTCTGCACATTAATGGATGGTTGTGGTTTAGAGGTTGTAACAAGGAATATTTTTCTTGTTAAACTAATCTACACTAACCATCTATAAAAGGCATCAATACTTAAATGAATGCCCACAGATTATGCTAGTGACTCACATCTGAGATTTTTGGAACCAGATATTTCAGAGTGTAATTTATAGTCTATTTTTCTCAAATCAATCACTTCATTGTTTCGTTAAGTGTTATGTCAAAGCTGTAAGTTACAAGTGATTCTAAATGATGAAATATCTAAGTTCTTGTGTCTGCCTTTCTCATTTGTTTGCAAAGCTATGTGAAATAGGCTTCTGGGGAAATGGTATATTAATGTGCATTTGTAGTAATTCATACTGTTGAGTTATGTGAAGTAATAAAATACCATTTTCTCTAATTTATCAAAGGAAAAGGTTCTCACCACAAACTGAAAAAAAATGACATAAACTTACACTGAAACTAACAGTCAAGAGCAAGAAATAAGTTACACATTTCATGCCTTTATATTTGTCATCATTACTTTTACTATCATTCAACCTCAAGTGCTTTACCTATTACTATTACAAGACAGAAAAATTAATTGCAATGTTAAAAAATGAAAACGGCTAAGTTCAGACATGAGTCACAGTGAGAATCCTGTTGACACTTGGTTCCAGCTAAAGGATGGAGTTTCAGGTACAGGCTACGTTGTCACTCAACTATTAGACTACAGCCTTATGCCATTCAAAAATATAGCCTATTATTTGGACTGGAAAATCTAGACATAACTAATTATTGAACCAAATTATCCATTATATGTTGTCTTTTACATACATTAGTATCTATCCCAGGTTAATATCTATTTACTGCACAATAGGATTACTTTTGAGTATACTAGTCAAATGTCTGTTATCACACATTCTATAAAGATACATACTTAAGTGTGCTTTGCATTTTGCGCCTTCAATGATGCATTATGCTTTCTGCAGAAAAACTTACTGCAAACCAATTCTCCTGGCCAGTACCAGTTTTGGATAAGTCATCCAAAAATCCAAATTACACCATTTTGAAGGCACTGGAGAATTACCAAAGCTGTGGACTTGAGAGACCATGATCTCAGAAGGGAAATACAAAGGACAGAGCCATTCCTTACTGCTTTCCCCCTTCAATCATTTGCTAATTCGCAAAGGGTAGGGGCTGAGAAACTAAACAGAACTTCTTATGAGGTTGGGGAGACTGAAATTGGGTTGAGGGCCATCAAGGAGAAGGGATTCTAGTGAACACCCCAATTAGGACCCATGAATGTTGATATCAATTATATATAACCAAACAAGATTATATGTTAAATGTTTATGTATTTGTGTATGTGTGTGTACACATGTGCACATGCACTTACTTTGGAGTTGAAACAAAAGTAGAGCAGCCCTAAAACTGAACTTGTAATTCTGAACAAGCATCATCCCTGACGGAATTAAAACAATCTGTCCTTTCTTTCTGCCTGAAGGAAGCAAAAGCATATTTTCTCTTAAAGAAATAACCAGAGACCCAAATTACCCTTAAAATTTCATATACAGTGGAAAGAGAACATGCCATTACAAAATTTTCAGGTATACCAAGAAAAAAAGACCAAATGAGTCAGAAAACAAGTCAGAGAAACAAATCCATGGCAGATACAGATATCAGAGTTTTCAGTCATGGATATTAAACATGGTGAGTACAATCATGTGGTTACATAACAAGGTGGAAAACTTCAGGCAAGAGCTGGAAGCAACTTCAAAGATCAAATGGTCAATCTAGAAATAAAGAATTTACAATGACTAAAATTTAAGTAACACACTGTGTGACTCTAGGCATATAATTATAATGAGTATCATGCTAAAGTCTATCCAAAGGAGATCAATACCATACTTCCTCTAAAAGGTTTAATTTGGAAACTATCTTTGGTTTAAAAAAACATATTTGGCTAAATTTTCTAAAAATTACTCTATAAATATATGAAGTTCATTATGCTCAAATATGGGAACTCATTTTTATTCTCCATCTATGAAAGTATGTGCGTGTATATTAGACCACTTGAAAATTTCACTTTTGTAAGTGCATGAAAAATGATTCAATGACCACAATGTAGTCAGGTTAGCCAAAGAGTATGCTAAAACACTATATGACCCTAAAGATATTATTTAGTATTTCAACCTGTGTATGTTGTCTTTTTCATTTATATCTCTAAGCCTGTTGCACTGTTGAAGACCAAGATAAAGGTAGCCACTTCAATTCTCTTAATTTTTCCTAAGTCTTCAAGAAATTATGCATCACGTGGAAAAATATTTCTTAGTGTTATATTTACTTTTTATACAAGTTTGAAGGTATATCAATATGTACACACACACACACACACCAAGATGTAAAAACTCATTCACTATTGAAAACATTGAGTCAGATACAAACTGAAGATTATCCAAGGGAAGGCTACATATTCTTCAATGAATAAGGTCCTCCTGAATACTATCGTGATTTTATCACTGATCTAGGCAATGTGAGGTTATCTTTGAACCTAAATATGCACAAAGGAAATGATGCTTAATATCTATACTGTCTCTTTTAGATTTATTACATATTTGAATATGCTGTTCTATCTTGTTTTCTATTATTTTTTGTGTCTAAGTCTTATTTCTCCACTGATAATAATAAAAGTACATCTTATCCTAGGAAACTCAAACTCAATTATGTATTATAATCAAAAAAGCCTTCTCTATGTCAGAAATTTGGAATTAAAAAAAATAAGTATGAAATAAAACCACTGCTTCCTTTCTTTAGAAGAACAGCACAGATTAAGAGGGAGATTGCTGGGGTTCAAGTTCCATGGCACTGTGCACCAGCTATAGGAGTTTATACAGTGAATTTAATCTCTCTATGCAGTTTCCTCATTAAAAAAAAAA
>NW_027397074.1:29226053-29275894 GCF_003265705.2 Callorhinus ursinus
TCTTTAAAAAAAAAAATCACCTAGTTCACAGGATTGCTATAAGGATAGAATGAAATAATATGTATAAAGGCCTTAGACGAATTCTTGGTAAGCTTTGTGTGTTTGCTACTCTTGTTCTCGTGGCCATTGCTATCATTACTATTACTAATATTTTACATATTCAAGTCCCTTCGCTCAGTTTGTACTTCCTATTTTCCTTCCCTCAGCAAAATATTTCTTCTTAAAACTTGACTCAAAAGGCTACCCTAAACCCCTAAAACAATGTCTCTTTTTCAGTGGTCCCCAGAGCACCTCTTTATGCTGTCATTATCAACCAAATTATACTGAAGTTATCTATTTGAATATCTAGTATCCCTCTATACCTGCATCCTTCCTCCCCACTATAAGCTCCTCAAGGGCTCCATCTTTGTTCCCTAGCACTGACGCTGTGTCAAGGGTCCCAGAGACAACCTTCAGGTTCAGTGGTTCACAAGAGGGCTCACAGAATTTAGCATATAGTTGCCTTCATG
Source organism: Callorhinus ursinus (assembly GCF_003265705.2). Classification (NCBI taxonomy): domain Eukaryota; kingdom Metazoa; phylum Chordata; class Mammalia; order Carnivora; family Otariidae; genus Callorhinus; species Callorhinus ursinus. The sequence goes on from NW_027397074.1 coordinate 29,226,563, forward strand.
GCTATGATCAGCAGAAGAATATGAAGCAAAATCAGCAAAGGGAAAAGATACGTAAGGCAAAGACCAGAGGAAACCAGGTATAAAATTCCAAAGTTTTCTCTCCCTGTGGAGTCATACAGGACATATTTTTGTGTTGCTTCATTATTCCTCTAGCATGGAATTTTGGTAACACATGCCAAGTGCTATCTACTAGAGAAGCTCATTAGACATTCAGTGCCCAAGGTTTATACTGGGGATTGATCACATAGGTACTCTCTGATTTACCAGTAGCCAAATGCCAGACTCACAGAAGAAAAGCAGGTAATCAGCATAAACCACAAGTCTGAACAGTCTAGGCAGAGTGAGCCACTTTCTTCATTCAGCTAAAGTTTTATATCACTGTAGGGAGATGATTACTATTCAAGTTCCCAGATGTCAGTCAAGGTCCAGCCTTGCACACAGGCCTTTGTTTTCCATACAAAAGCCTAGTACATAAAACATATTCAATAACTATTTGTATTAACTAGACTAAACTAGCTATCCAATGGAACAATGTTAACAACAGTGAGTAAAATAAACCCAACTCTCAAAATTTCATTTAACTTATCAGGTTAATATCAGGATAATAATATCATCTAATAAACATTTTTCTGGATACTTATGCTGAACACATCAATATCAGGATAATAATATCTAATAAACACTTTTCTGGATACTTACCCTGTACACATTCATCTAATAAACATTTTTCTGGATACTTACCCTGTACTTGGCAATGCATCAGGCATTGAGATACAAAGATCAGTAAGACATGCACTCTGTTGTTAAGTGGACTCATTCGGGTAGGAAAGTCAGACAGATAAAGCAATACTTAGACTGGCTCTACCCAGTGTAAAATATGTAATTATAGCAATATCAATGTTGATTAATAAACTATCATACTTTATCTTCCAGAATTAAATATTTCAATATACTTAGGAGTTTTATAGTTGAGTGCTTTAATTAACAATATATCATTGTTTCAGAAAGTGTCAACACATTTCAACAACTTCATTTATGGTTCTGCTTTTGATAGTATATATTGGATAAGATATCCTGAAGAGTCTTAGTGCTATAAGACAACTGAATTCAGTATAAAACATGCTTTTAATATTTTGCTGGTTTTCAGAAATTGAAGGAAAAAAATTAGAGCTTCTCCACAAAAACAAGCAGACATACAAATAAAATCCTGAAACCAGGGCAGAACACTATGAGTTGGAAGCAAATGTGAAAGCCGGGTTTGAACTGGGGATTAATCCCAGTATCAACACTGAAGCTATGCCTTGGGGCCACCAAAGAGTAGGAGAGCTGAGTGGGGACTGACAAAGTTAGAAGAGGAATGGTCAGTAGGTAGAAGGGGGTGGGGAGGAAGGGGAGAGAAGAGAGGAGTCAAAGGTTTCACCCGATTCCCATTGGAGTCTATTTTCAAAACAAATTAAGATCCACTGAACTAGAAGTTTGTAGTCTATCTTGAGAGACCATTTTAGGAATCTAAGCCTTAGATGCTGATCTTTTAATCACCAGGGAACTGAAGAAATCACTCCCAAGTTCCAAAAGAAAAATTTGCTACATTTCAAAGGTAGATTAGAAGATTCAGCACTAGGAACAACAGAGGAATAATGGTTTTCTAAAGAAATGATAAACTTATCTGTGTGAATGTAGTAAAAATACACCTTCTCATCCTCTTACTCAAAGGGCTGAATAATTTTGAGTAATCATGTGATTTAATAACTGCCACACTCCTACTCTTACCAGGCTTTCTATAAGTGAAACTCTTTGCAGTTTGTCTTCTTGGAAAATACTAAATATTGAGATGAAAATTAAGATGTGGAAAATTATTCTTGATTAGCTGAAGATCTTAAAAAAAATACAGCTAAATTTTGAATAGCAACTTTCTTACAAAAATCTTGACAGAAACTCTCAATATCCTTATGAAAGAGAAATGTAATTTGTATAATAAATATGAGAATGAAGTATTGTGAGAAGCCATGGTCATTTAATCACAATCTAGTGTATCTGCTTTTTAATATTATCTATAAAGATGCCCTTTGTACCCTTATCCATTATTAAAAGCACATAACTAAATGGATGTAGTCAGTATAAGGATCTAAATAAAATCCAATCTCCAAAAATATTAACAATTAGCTTAAATCCATTTTATCCTAAATGATTCGTCTCAGTTTCTCCATGCATAGCCAGTTTGTCAATCAGCCAGTACAAAACTCCAATTAAATTGATTACAAAACTATCAGGGTAAAAAAAAAAAAAACTATCAGGGTATTCAAGTCATCATGAATACTATAAAGATTCTGATAAGCTATTTAACTGGTGCTTACTTTTACAGATTAGATTGAATATGATTCTACAAATATAACTTTTGTAATTATTTAAAAATGTTTCTACTCATGCTTGGAGCAAGGGGAAAAAGCAAAGATATTCAAAGGATACCTGAGATGCTATATTAAGAAATATTGAGGTTTATATGGCTTAACAGGATTTAATGATTAACTCAGGTAAGAATGCCTAAATTCAAACCCAAGGCCTGAGTACTCCGCATATTTTACAAACAATGACAATTTTTAACTAGTATTCTGCTTTATTTTGTATTATATTGATGTATCTGTACCTATCCAACCTATATAGACTATATAAATGGATTTAAAGTGTCTGAATAGGCTAGGTTATGCTGCAGTTACAAACAATCCCCAAATTTCACTGTCTACAAATAGCAATTTCTCACTCATACTATCTATTCACTTTAGTTGGGGGTTCTCCACTATTTTGTGGTCTTCCCGGGACTTAGGGTAAGAGAGGCTACAACCCCATGTTACAACAATTTGCCAAAGGCTAAAGAGACAGGAGGGGAGAGAGGAAAGAGAACAAGGGAAGTAGAGAATAGAGTACAGAATTCTGTACCACTCACGAACTCAAATTTTTACTTCTGCTCAACATTTCACTGACCAAAGCAATAATAGGACATACCTAATTTGCTCAGCTTTTGAGAAATGTCAGTCCTATCCTGAGCCAGGAAAGTAGTGACTCAATAACATTTGGTGAACAGCACTAAGAATTACTCTAATGGTCAAATATATGCCAAGCACTGTGGTTGTTCCTGCAAACACGGATGCTACAAACACAGAAGCAGTTTCCTTTTTAAAGTCTATTTTAAGAATATATATCATCAATACTATTCAATTTTTTATTTTGTTCTCCCAAAAGGTTGACTGGAAAGTAAGTTGAAAATGTCAGAGGAAAAAAAAAAAGTCTCATACCGAAGACACATGTATTACTTTTTAAAATATTTAACTATAGTTGTTCCTAAATTAACCAGTAAATTTGAAATCAAATTATTCTTGCAGCAAGTGATAATTACTCTTAGTAAAATAATTCATTCAATCACCAACATCTATTAAGTTTCTAGGATTCATGAATTCATACCTACTTATGGAAACTTTAAAGATACATGTAAATTTCCCTACCACAAGGTACTTACAATTTTATTATACTGTTACACTATCTCTTATTGAAAAATGACTTAAATGCATCTGTATGAAATATTTTGCATTCTAACACAGTGCTGCAAGTCTAGGTACACAGGTAGGACATGTATAAAAAGGCCTTTTTTTTTTTTTTTTTTTTTTTACAGTGAACTCTGCAGTATTGCATCAAGTCATCTAGACACACTATTAAAATCTCATAGTAGAATAATAGTTTAAAGAGTCAGATATCCAAAGAATATTTTTAAATGGTGTTAGAAGAGCTGTCTACTGAGAAATCAAAGGACTCTGCTCTATTCAATATGTTTTACTGAAGATTAAGTTCTCTGTACCAAAGCAGTACTCCTCATATTCATGATGGCAAACAACAAAGGATAAGGGAAACCAGCATCATGTACATTTAATTATTCGGCAATAATTACAGAGCTAACACCTGTAATTTATTCCATTTTTAACTCTATCATATCACTATTCCTAACCTGTTTCCTAGAAGAGTTCTGAATTAGGGGCACCTGGGTGGCTCAGTCGTTAAGCGTCTGCCTTCAGCTCAGGTCCTGATCCCAGGGTTCTGGGATCGAGCCCCACATCCGACTCCCTGCTCAGCAGGAAGCCTGCTTCTCCCTCTCCCACTCCCCCTGCTTGTGCTCCCTCTCTCGCTGTATCTTTCTGACAGATAAAATCTTAAAAAAAAAAAAAAAAAGAGTTCTGAATTAGCTTTCACTCCAAATGTTTGTTCCCAAGGAAGTAATGTGGTTATCTCAGGCTTCAATTCACACAAACTATGAAACACTATTTATGGAAAATATTATCAGAGAGAAATGTGCCACCAGGTTAATGAAGTATAAGCTTCTAAGGCCCTTGATACCATGAAACTCTTCCAAAGTCCTGACAGATCATAGAAATATGTTCAGATGGTCTTGTAAAGTTTTTGTTGTTGTTGTTGGAGGGTTGTTTTTTCAAATTAGATATTTTAGCTACTTTCAGTTAAAACCACTAGTTTTTTCACTTTGCTTCTGTTCAGTATTTCTTACCCATATTTTGGGTGTCACTGGACTGACTACAAAGTATCTTCAGCAAAGTAGCGATTGATTTTGGAAATAAGTTTAACAAAACAGATTTATGTGAGTTGCGGTCACATAGTATAAGTGTGTAATTATTAGTATGTGGAAATATCAATCATACTCCTAATGACCACTCTGCCAGTGACTTTTTCGTAGGAGTCAAGGGCCAAAGAGCCTACTCATATTTTCAAGGTTCCTTCTAGGGCCTAACACCAGAAGTATGTGGATAGAAGACAAATATGCACAAATGTAGACAGGATCTGGTCATTGGAAAATTACTGCAGCTTTTTTTAACTCCTACGTAATGAAACTTCAAAGAGGTCATCTTGGCGGAGCAAGATGGTGGAGGAGTAGGAGACCTGGATTTCATCTGGTCTCAGGAATTCAGCTGGATAGGGATCAAACCATTCTGAACACCTACGAACTCAACAGGAGATCGAAGAGGAGAGTAGCAACAACTCTGAACAGAAAAGCGACCACTTTCTGGAAGGTAGGACGTGCGGAGAAGTGAATCCGAGGTGATATTCCAGAGGATAGACGGCAGGGGAGGGGGCCTCCGTCGGCCGCTTCTGGCAAGTGATAGAGCTGCGGAGCACAAAATCGGAACTTTTAGAAGTCGGTTCCGCTGAGGGACGTCACTCCAGTGGCTAAGCTGGGGGTGGAACCCTCGCGGGACAGTGTGGACTCAGGACCCTTGGGGTCACAGAAAGACCAGGGGTGCCTGAGTGCGACAGAGCTCCCAGGTATCGGAGCGGGGAAGCCGGCTGCAGAGACAGAGCTGAGGCGCAGGCTCTAAGCTCAGGGTTGCCATAAACTGTGATCCGCGGCCCAGTCGGGCCACTGCTCCGCCAGCAGGGACCCAACAAGCGGCAGATCCAGGGAGACTCCCCTTCCTCGCCCGGGAGGAGCGGCGCGGGAGCCCACTGCAGGGATCTGCTGGGTTTGGAGACTCCACACGGGGTCGGGTGCCAGAGATAGAAATGCTCGATCACAGGCCGGGTGAGCACGTAGTGTGGCCAGAGACCGGGGAGACGGGAGTGACTGACTGCTTTTCTCTGGGGGCTGAGGAGCGGGGCCCTGAGTTCTCGGCTCCTCTGGGGCGGAGATTGGGAGGTTGCCATTTTTACTGTCACCCTCCAAAGCTGTACAGAAAGCTTAGAGGGAACAAAAGCTCGCGAGAGCAAATCCGAGCAGATTGCTTACCCCAGACCGGCAAGGGCGGGGCAATTTCACCTCCGGCAAGGACATTTGGGAACCTTGGGAACCATGGCAACAGGTCCCTCCCCCAGAAGATCAGCACGAACAGCCAACCAAGACCAAGATTACCAATCAAGGAGAACGGCAGAACTCCAGCGCTAGGGGAATATTGCACATAGAATTCATGGCTTTTTTACCATGATTCATTAGTCTTTCAAAGTTAATCTTTTTAACTGTTTTTTTTTTAATTTTCTTTTTCCCTTCTTCAACCAACATCTTATCAATCCCTTTTTTAAAAAAACATTTTTATTTTTCATTTTTAGAGTCATATTCTATCCCTTCATAGTAGTTACCCTTATTTTTGGGAGATATATATATATAAGTTGTTCTCCCTTTAAAATTTTGAGATACAGTTTCTTCTAACATATCAAAATATACCCTAAATCTCTAGTGTATGGCTTTGTTCTAGTCTCCTGCTTGATCACATTCTCTCCCCTTTTTTTCCTTTCTTTTTTAATCTTTTTCAAACATCTTAACTCCTTTTTTAAAATTTTTTATAATTTTCATCTTTACAATCATATTCCATCCCTTCATGATATCAGCCCTTATTTTGAACATATATAAGTGTTTCTTTCTTTAAAATTTTAGGAGAGACTTTCTTCTAAAAGACTAAAATACACCCAAAATCTACTGTGTGGCACTGATCTATGCACCAGCGTGATCATATTTGATCATATTCTGGGTTTTTTGTTGTTGTTGTTGTTCTGTTTTTGTTTGTTTTTATCTTTTTCTTTTTTTTTCTCTCTTTTTTCTTCCTTTCTCTTTCTTTTCCCCTGGTTTCAGGTCTTTTCTGATTTGATTAGAGTATATTTTCTGGGGACTTGTTAACCTATTAGCATTTTGTTCTCTCATTCATCTATTCTCCTCTGGACAAAATGACAAGATGAAAAAAATCACCTCAACAAAAAGAACAAGAGGTAGGACCGTCTGCCAGGGACCCACTCAATACAGACATTAGTACGATGTCGGACCTAGAGTTCAGAATCCTGACTTTAAAGATACTAGCTGGGCTTGAAAAAAGTGTGGAAGTTATTAGAGAAACCCGTTCTGAAGAAATAAAAGAACTAAAATCTAACCAAGTCGAAATCAAAAAGGCTATTAATGAGGTGCAATCAAAAATGGGGGCACTAACTGCTAGGATAAATGAGGCAGAAGAGAGAATCAGCAATATAGAAGACCAAAGGATGGAAAATAAAAGAAGCTGAGAAAAAGAGAGATCAACAACTACTGGATCACGAGGGCAGAATTCAAGAGATAAGCGATACGATAAGACGAAACAACATTAGAATAATTGGGATCCCAGAAGAAGAAGAAAGAGAGAGAGGGGCAGAAGGTACAATGGAGCAAATTATAGCAGAGAACTTCCCTAATGTGGGGAAGGAAACAGGCATCAAAATCCAGGAGGCAGAGAGAACCCCTCTCAAAATCAATAAAAATAGGTCAACAACCCGACATTTAATAGTAAAACTTACGAGTCTCAGAGACAAACAGAAAATCCTGAAAGCAACTCGGGAGAAGAGAAATGTAACCTATAAAGGTAGAAACATTAGATTGGCAACAGACCTATCCACAGAGACCTGGCAGTCCAGAAAGGACTGGCATGATACATTGAGCACTAAATGAGAAAAATATGCAGCCGAGAATACTATATCCAGCCAGGCTCTCACTGAAAATTGAAGAAGAGATAAAAAGCTTCCAGGACAAACAAAAACTAAAGGAATTTGCAAACACGAAACCAGTCCTACAAAAAAATATTGAAAGGGTCCTCTAAGCAAAGAGAGAGCCTAAAAGCACCATGGACCAGAAAGGAATACAGACAATATCCAGTAAAAGTCACCTTACAGGCAATACAATGGCACTAAATTCATACCTTTCAATAGTTACCCTGAATGTAAATGGGCTCAATGCCCCAATCAAAAGACACAGGCTATCAGATTGGATTAAAAAACAAGACCCATCAATATGCTGTCTGCAAGAGACTCATTTTAGACGCAAAGACACCCCCAGATTGAAAGTGAGGGGGTGGAAAACCATTTACCATGCTAATGGACACCAAAAGAAAGCTGGGGTGGCAATCCTTATATCAGACAAATTAGATTTTAAAACAAAGACTGTAATAAGAGATGAGGAAGGACACTATATGTACTTAAAGGGTCTAGCCAACAAGAAGATCTAACAATTGTAAATATCTATGCCCCTAACATGGGAGCAGCAAATTATATAAGGCAATTAATAACAAAAGCAAAGAAACACATTGACAACAATACAATAGTGGGGGACTTTAACACCCCCCTGACTGAAATGGACAGATCATCTAAGCAAAAGATCAACAAAGAAATAAAGACTTTAAATGACACTGGACCAAATGGCCTTCAGAGACATATTCAGAACATTCCATCCCAAAGCAACGGAATACACATTCTTCTCTAGTGCCCATGGAACATTCTCCAGAAGAGATCACATCCTAGGTCACAAATCAGGTCTCAACTGGTACCAAAAGATTGGGATTATTCCCTGCATATTTTCAGACCACAATGCTCACCACTAGAACTCAATCACAAGAGGAAAGTCGGAAAGAACTCAAATACATGGAGGCTAAAGAGCATCCTACTAAAGAATGAATGGGTCAACCAGGAAATTAAAGAAGAATTAAAAAAACTCATGGAAACCAATGAAAATGAAAACACAACTGTTCAAAATCTCTGGGATGCAGCAAAAGCAGTCCTGAGAGGAAAGTATATAGCAATACAAGCCTTTCTCAAGAAACAAGAAAGCTCTCAAATACACAACCTAACCCTACGCCTAAAGGAGCTGGAGAAAGAACAGCAAATAAAGCCTAAACCCAGCAGGAGAAGAGAAATAATAAAGATCAGAGCAGAAATCAATGAAATAGAAACCAAAAGAACTGTAGAACAGATCAACGAAACTAGGAGCTGGTTCTTTGAAAGAATTAACAAGATTGATAAACCCCTGGCCAGACTGATCAAAAAGAAAAGAGAAATGACCCAAATCAACAAAATCATGAATGAAAGAGGAGAGATCACAACCCACACCAAAGACATACAAACACTTATAAGACATTATTATGAGCAACTCTATGCCAGCAAATTAGATAACCTGGAAGAAATAGATTCATTCCTAGAGATGTATCAACTACCAAAATTGAACCAAGAAGAAAGAGAAAACCTGAACAGACCTACATTCACAAAGGAAATTGAAGCAGTCATCAAAAATCTCCCAACAAAAGCCAGGGCCAGATGGCTTCCCAGCGGAATTCTACCAAACATTTAAAGAAGATTTAATACCTATTCTCCTGAAACCATTCCAAAAAATAGAAATGGAAGGAAAACTTCCAAACTCGTCTTATGAGGCCACCATGACCTTGATCCCCAAACCAGACAGAGACCCCATCAAAAAGGAGAATTACAGACCAATATCCTTGATGAACATGGATGCAAAAATTCTCACCAAAATACTAGCCAATAGGACAACAGTACATTAAAAGGATTATTCACCATGACCAAGTGGGATTTATCCCGGGGCTGCAAGGTTGGTTCAACATCCACAAATCAATCAAAGTGATAAAACAGATTAACAAAAGAAAGATCAAGAGTCATATGATCCTCTCAATAGATGCAGAGAAAGCATTTGACAAAGTACAGCATCCTTTCTTGATCAAAACTCTTCAGAGTATAGGGATAGAGGGTACCTACCTCAATATCATAAAAGCCATCTATGAAAAACCTACAGCGAATATCAATCTCAATGGGGAAAAACTGAGAGCTTTCCCCCTAAGGTCAGGAACGCGGCAGGGATGTCCACTATCACCACTGCTATGCAACACAGTATTAGAAGTCCTAGCCATGGCAATCAGACAACAAAAAGAAATCAAAGGCATCCAAATCAGCAAGGAGGAAGTCAAACTCTCACTCTTTGCAGATGATAGGATACTTTATGTGGAAAATCCAAAAGACTCCACCCCAAAACTGCTAGAACTCATACAGGAATTCAGTAAAGTGGCAGGATATAAAATCAATGCACAGAAATCAGTGGCATTCCTATACACCAACAACAAGACAGAAGAGAGACAAATTAAGGAGTCGATCCCATTTACAAGTGCATCCAAAACCATAAGATACCTAGGAATAAATCTAACCAAAGAGGCAAAGGATCTGTACTCAGACACTATAAAATACTCATGAAAGAAACTGAGGAAGACACAAAGAAATGGAAAAACGTTCCATGCTCATGGATTGGAAGAACAAACATTGTGAAGATGTCAATGCTACCTAGAGTAATCTACACATTCAATGCAATCCCCATCGAAATACCATCCACTTTTTTCAAAGAAATGGAACAAATAATCCTAAAATTTGTATGGAACCAGAAGAAACCCCGAATAGCCAGAGGAATGTTGAAAAAGAAAAGCAAAGCTGGCGGCATCACAATTCCGGACTTCCAGCTCTATTACAAAGCTGTCATCATCAAGACAGTATGGTACTGGCACAAAAACAGACACATAGATCAATGGCACACAACAGAGAGCCCAGAAATGGACCCTCAACGCTATGGTCAACTCATCTTTGACAAAGCAGGAAAGAATGTCCAGTGGAAAAAAGACAGTCTCTTCAACAAATGGTGTTGGGAAAATTGGACACCTAAACGTGAGACAGGAGTCCATCAAAATCCTAAAGGAGAACACAGGCAGCAACCTCCTCGACCTCAGCCGCAGCAACTTCTTCCTAGAAACTTAGCCAAAGGCAAGGGAAGCAAGGGCAAAAATGAACTATTGGGATTTCTCAAGATACAAAGCTTTTGCACAGCAAAAGAAACAGTCCACAAAACCAAAAGACAACCAACAGAATGGGAGAAAATATTTGCAAATGACATATCAGATAAAGGGCTAGTATCCAAAATCTATAAAGAACTTATCAAACTCAACACCCAAAGAACAGATAATCCAATCAAGAAATGGGCAGAAGACATGAGCAGCCATTTTTCCAAAGAAGACATCCAAATGGCCAACAGACACACGAAAAAGTGCTCAACATCGCTCGACATCAGGGAAATCCAAATCAAAACCTCAATGAGATACCACCTCACACCAGTCAGAATGGCTAAAATTAACAAGTCAGGAAACGACAGATGTTGGCGGGGATGTGGAGAAAGGGGAACCCTCCTACACTGTTGGTGGGAATGCAAGCTGGTGCAACCCCTCTGGAAAACAGTATGGAGGTTTTTCAAGAAGTTGAAAATAGAGCTACCGTATGATTCAACATTTGCACTACTGGGGTTACCCCAAAGATACAAATGTAAGGATCCGAAGGGGTATGTGCACCCCAACGTTTGTAGCAGTAATGCCCACAATAGCCGAACTGTGGAAAGAGCCAAGATGTCCATCGACAGATGAATGGTTAAAGAAGAAGTGGTATATATACACAATGGAATATCATGCAGCCATCAAAAGGAATGAGATCTTGCCATTTGCAGCGACGTGGATGGAACTGGAGGGTATTATCCTGAGTGAAATAAGTCAATCAGAGAAAGACATGTATCATATGACCTCACTGACATGAGGAATTCTTAATCTCAGGAAACAAACTGAGGGTTGCTGGAGTGGGAGGGGTGGGAGGGATGGGGTGGCTGGGTGATAGACATTGGGGAGGGTATGTGCTACGGTGAGCGCTGTGAATTGTGCAGGACTGTTCAATCACAGATCTGTACTTCTGAAACAAATAATGCAATATATGTTAAGGAAAAAAAAAGATAGCAGGAGGGGAAGAATGGGGGGGAAAATCGGAGGGGGAGACGAACCATGAGAGAAGATGGACTCTGAAAAACAAACTGAGGGTTCTAGAGGGGAGGGGGGATGGGTTAGCCTGGTGATGAGTATTTTTTTTTTTTAAAGATTTTATTTATTTTTTTGACAGAGAGAGACACAGCGAGAGAGGGAACACAAGCAGGGGGAGTGGGAGAGGGAGAAGCAGGCTTCCTGCTGAGCAGGGAGCCCGATGCGGGGCTCGATCCCAGGACCCTGGGATCACGACCTGAGCCGAAGGCAGACGCTTAACGACTGAGCCACCCAGGCACCCCGCCTGGTGATGAGTATTAAAGAGGGCACGTTCTGCGTGGAGCATTGGGTATTATGCATAAACAATGAACCATGGAACACTATATTAAAAACTAATGATGTAATGTATGGTGATTAACATAATAAATTTTTTTTTAAAAAAAGGTCATCTCAACTCCTCCAATCCTAAAAATTTAAATTACATTACTGATAAAATATTGTGAGACTGAAAGAAACTTTTCTATTAAAGTAAAATTCCAAAACCATAGTAGAGAAAAATCTTCCCGCTATTTTTTTCCTTTTACACAACATATGAAGTTGTCGTCATATGAAGAAGTGATCAAAATATGCAGCCAAAATACAGGAAAACATATATAGAAGTGTATTAGCCCATTAATTAACAATTAAATGGTTAGCATTAAGTTATTTTTCAGAATATGGCATTGGCCACAGTATTTGCCAGCTTTTAAAGATTTGTAACTTCTGATTTCTTCTCTAAGTAATCATTTCATATGTAAATCTGTATTTGTGATTTTATATTTTTCCTAAGAAGCACTCCTGAAATCGCTTTAGGCTTTCAGCTTTAGGCCACATAAAATCTAGGTCTATCCCTAAATCATGTACCACTATCATCATCATCATCGTTATCATCACCATCATATCATCATCTTCACTATAGGCACGAGGCAGAACTAAGCAAGAATGACAATTTTAAAACTCGTCTCAAATTTCCTTCTATTCCTTTGAAAATTATCATATCCGAGCTGTCAGAATTTCTGTAGGTGTGTATGTGTGTTTCATAAGGTCTATTTATCCCGCCCTGTTCTGTCCTTCCAAGAGTAGTGGAGGAGGCTATGGCGGCCGGTTTATCATCTCCCTCATTAGCCTGCCATCAGCCAGGAAAAACACAGATACTGGGTATATCACTGAGGACTCTGTTTGCTCATGGGTAAAGTTAAAAGGTTGGGCTATAAGTCTTTCTGGCCTTTCACTTTGTATGATTATATCATGTCAGATATTAAGGCAGTTTAGAATGTTCAACTGATAGACAAAAATTCTATTTTTGTTATATGAACACTAGAAATAAATGACCATCCAATATTTTCTCTCTATAAACTATATACACACCCTTGTTTTTTAAGAGAGTGGTCAGATGGGAGAAATTTGAAGGTCAAGGGAACAGAATACACAAAAGTTTAAGGTAATAGAGACTGTAACTATTTAGGGAACTGAAAGCTGTGTAAAATCGTAACATTCCTTTAGGGTTATGAGGATGTAATCAAAATAAGGCTGGTGTGATTAAGGAGAGCTATTTTCTCCCCTTATATTATATTTATATTAAGAATGTGGAAATTTATATTAAGAATGTGTAAATTTATTTTGAGAACACATGTCCAACATATTAGGCAGAAGAGCAATGTGATCAAATTAATGAATATTTTAGTTTCCTATTGCCGCTGTAATAAATTACCAAAAATTTAGTAGTTTAAAAACAACACAAATTATCTTACAGCTCTGGAGGTAGAGGTCTGAAATGGATCTCACAGAGCTAAAAACAAGGTGTTGGCAGAACTGTTTTCCTTCTGAAGACTGAAAGGCATACACCATTCCTTGTATTTTCCACTCTCTAGAGGGAATCTGCATTACCGGGCTCATAGCTACATAAATCCACCCTCTTTTCTTGTCACAACTTCTGATTCTCCTGCCTTGTTCTTTTCCTCATGAGAACACTTTTTTTTTGTTACATTTTACCCACCCAGATGATCCAGAATAATCTCTCCTTCAATTCTTGAAAAATCCTTTAATTACATCTGCAAAGTTCCTGATGCCATGTACAATGTCATTTCACAGGTTCTGGAGATCAGGACTCAAACATCTTTGGAGGCCATTACTCTGCCTACTATGTTGAGCTAGATAATATCTCTACAGTCATTTAAAAACAGTTCCTTAAATGATATGTAGCAAGAAGTGCATGAGTCGCTAGGAATAAAAGGCTGAGCAATATGCATCATCTCTTCTCTCAGAGAGAACAGAAGGTGGTAGAAGAGGAAGACATTAATCAAACCATCATACAACTATGTCATTACTCTATGTGACCAAGATACTGAAGCTAAAGTACAAGAAGCTATGGCAGTGTATGAAAGGGAGACCGGAGACAGACTGACATATCAGAGAAGGCTTCCCTAAAGAACAAAAAGAAAATGAGAAGTGCCTATTTCACTTGTGAGGTCAATTAGATAGTGGAGAAATGCTATTAGTTTTTCCTGACAAGAGAAGTAACAGTTGAGAATATAGGCATAACCCAGATTTCACTGAATTGATAAAAATAAAATGGCAGGTGAAAAAATTTCAGAAAAGATGGGTTGACAATTCTTCCAAGAAGTTTGGCAATGAGGAGGGGGAGGGACAAAAACTAGAAGAGAATATGAATTTGAAGGAGAAACAAGAGGAATATAAATGTTAATGAGAAAGTAAAAGTAGGAAGGTAGAGATTAAAAACCCAGTATTGGGAAGGGATAACTGACAAAAGACCCCAGACCAACTGGTAGGAAATGGAATCTACAGCCCAAATGGAGAAATAAATCTTAGAACAATCACTCTTTTCATTCTATCAGGAGGAAAAGATAAAGTATGGTGTAAAGTTAAATTATAGGTGTACAGTCAAGAATTAGATTCTTTCTGATACAGCTCATGTCCTGCAAAAGTAGAAGGCATAATCCTTTGTGCTTAGCAGCCAAAGTGGTGTTTTGGAGAAGACAGGATGTTGTAGTGATGAAGAATTAATATTTCACCAAGTGGATGAGATGAAAGATGGGACAATGGAGTAGGGTGTATCACTGACAAAATGGTTATATCATATGTGAGATTAAAGAAAGCACCACAGAGAGGAGGGGGCTAAATAGAAAAGTCCTATTACTAACTACTTCAATTTGTTCATTGACAGAGATCTATGAAGACCTACTACATGCTAAAATCTATTCCAGGTATTAAGAATAAAGAAATGAGCAATTTCAGTAAAGTTGAAGAGTAAGTGAAATGGGACAAATGTAACAGATTTGGAAAGATTAGCTGAAGTTAGGATCTAAAATAGATTTTCAATTAAAGTTACAGATGTTATCATTTGGGAATGGCTGATTTAAGAACCTCAACCTCCTATGCTTTTAATCACATCCAATAAGAAACACCAACGGTCTTTCCCAATCTTCCACAAATATTCTGTGATTGAAAGTGATCAGACCATTGAAGGATTGGCCAAACCAATTACTGTCCTGAGGAGATAGCAATACTTTGGTTCCATGGGTGTTCTCCAGGCAAAGAACCACTAAGACAAACCACCTTGGATCCCCAAGGGAAGAATGAATGAAATGAAATATAGAACTGTACTAGAAAAACACAAATTAAAGGGTGGGAAAGAAAACAATGGATGGCCACTAAAGAGATATTTTTTCCAATATTTCTAATATTAATATTTCTTCCTATACAGCCATGAGAGTCAATGGCTAAGATGAATGAAAAGTGGAAATCACTGGAACTGAGAAATTCAGAGAAGTGCTGGTTCACCAGCTGAGACATTCAAGTCACCTAGGATAACAGCATATCTTGAAAAGGAATAAACTATGTGCCAACTTTTTAAATTAAAGTGAATGAGAAGGCTTATGGGTAAAATAAGTAGTAGAGGTAGCAAAACTAGATGACTTAAGCCTACCATTATTTTTCTGAGTTTATATCCCACATGTTGCCAAACACCATTTTAATTGGTCTTAAATATTAACCTTGAAATAATGCTTGCTTTAAATTTCTTAACTTGTCTAACATATTTTTAAATGTTTTAGGAAATTAAAGTATGCTAAAAATACACAATGTATTTGAAGATTTTTAACAATTTATCTAATTTAGGACATATATTTAATCCTGTGTTATTTTTAATTGAAGTATAGCTTACATATTAGTTTCAGGCATACAACATAGTGATTCAGCAATTCCATACATAATGCAATGCTCACCATTACGTGCTAAGTGTACTTATGAATTTTCACCATAGTTATTACAGTATTAGTGACTATATTCCCTATGCTGTACTTTTCATCCTTGTGACTTATTTTATAACCGTAAATTTGTACTTCCGAATCCCCTTCACCTACTTTGCCTAATCCCCTACTCTCCTTCCCTCTGAAAACCACCAGTTTTTTCTCTCTATTTAGGAGTCTGTTTTTGATTTTTTAGTTTCCACATGCAAGTGACATCATCTGATACTCAAACTTCTCTGACTTATTTCACTTAACATTATACCTTCTATGCCCATCCATGTTGTCACAAATGACAAAATGTCAACTTTTTATGGCTGAATATTTCGTTGTGTATATATACCACATCGTCTTTATCTATTCATCTATTGATGGCTATTTAGCTTGTTTCCATATGTGCTGTTATAAATAATGCTATGATAAACATAGGAGTACATATACAATTTCAAATTAGATATTTCTATTTTCAATTTTTTGAGGAACTTCCATACTGTTTTCCACAGTGGCCACACCAACTTACATTCTCACCAACATTGCACAAGGATTTCCCCTTCTCCACATCTTCACCAACACTTATTTCTTGTCTTTTGGATACTACACATTCTGACTGGTGGGAGGTGAAACCTCATTATGGTTTTGATTTGCATTTACCTGATGATGAGTGATGCTGAACATCTTTTCACATGTCTTTTGGCTATCTGTATATCTTATTTTAAAAAATTGTCTATTCAGGTCCTCTGCCCACTTTTAATAGGATTATTTGGGGGATTTGCTGTTGAGTTGTAGGACTCCTTTATATATTTTAGATAACTAACCTCTCATCAGATATATGACTTGCAAATATTTTCTCCCATTAAGTTGTCTTTTTGTTCTGTTGATGGGTTCCTTTTGCTGTGCAAAAGTTTTTTAGTTTGATGTAGTTTAAAAGACTATTTTTGCTTTTGCTTCCCTTGCCTAAGGAGACCTAACCAGAAAAATGTTGCTAAGGTTGATATCCAAGAGATTACTTGATTTTCTTCTAGGAGTTCTATGGTGTCAGGTCTCACATTTATGTCTTTAATCCCTGGACTTTATTTTTATGAATGGTGTAAGGAAGTGGTCAATATTCATTCTTTTCCAGGTAGCTGTCCAGCATTCTCAGCACCATTTGAAGAGACTGTTTTTTTCCTCATTGTATATTATTGCCTCTTTTATAGATTAATTGGCCATACAAGCATGGTTTATATCTGGACTCTCTATTCTGCTCCATTGATCTATGTGTCTATTTTTGTCCCCATAGATACTGTTTTGATTACTATAGCACTGTAACATAATCTGAAATCTGGGATTATGATACCTCCAGCTTTGTTCTTCTTTCTCAAAATTACTTTGGTTATTTGGGGTCTTTTGTGGTTCCATACAAAGTTTAGGATTATTTATCCTAGTTTTGTGAAAATATTATTGGTATTTTAATAGAGATCACATTCAATTTGTAGACTGATTTGGGTAGGAAGGACATTTTTAAAATATTAATTCTTCCAATCCACAAGCACAATATATCTTTCATTTATTTGTGTCATCTCCAATTTCTTTCATCAGTGTCTTATAGTTTTGAGTATAGGTTTTTCACTGCCTTGGTTAAATTTATTCCTATTGTTTTTGATACAATTGTAAATGTGATTGTTTTCTCTTTCTCCTAGTTCGTTAATAGTGTGTAGAAACAATAGATGTCTGCATATTGATTGTGTATCCTATAATTTTACCAAATTCATTTATGGTTCTAATAGTTTTTTGGTGGCATTTTTAGGATTTTTCTATATATAGTATCATTTGGATGACTTTTGTTTTTCTGGTCTGTTTGCTGTAAATATCAGAGTGGACATTCCTGATCTTATAGGAAAGGGTTTCAGTTTTTCACCATTATGATATTAGCTGTGGATCTGTCATATACATGGGTTTTATTATGTTGAGCTATCTTCCCTTCATATCCACTTTGTTGAGTTTTTGAGTAAATATTCAATTTTGTCCAATGTTTTTTCTGTATCTACTAGGATTGTTATGGGATTTTTAGCATTCGTTTTGTTAATGTGGTGTATCACACTGACTTGTGGATATTGAACCCTCCTTTCATCCCTGCAAGAAAACCCTCTTGATCATGATGAATCATCCTTTCAGTGCATTTTGATATTGGTTTGCCAATATGTTGTTGAGGATTTCTGTATCTATATCCACCAAAGATCTTGGCCTGTAATTTTCTTTTTTGTAGTATATCTGCCTGGATTTTGTATCAGGGTAATAATGGCCTCTTAGAATGAATCTGGAAGCATTCCTTCCCTCTTCTATTTTTTTGGAGGAGTTTGAGAGGGATAGAGTTTAACTCTTCTTTACACATTTGGTAGAATTCACCTGTGAAGCCATCTGGTCCTGGACTTCTATTCTTGGGAGTTTTTTAAATTACTTACTCAATTTCATCACTAGTAATCAGTCTATTCACATTTTCCATTCTGAATTCTTCTTGATTCAGTCTGGAAATACTGCATGTTTCTAGGAATTTATCCACTTCTTCTAGGTTGTCCCAATTTGTTGGCCTATAATTTTTTGTAGTATTCTCTTATAATTATTTGTATTTCTGTGGTGTTGGTTGTGACTTTTTAATTGAGTCCTGTTTTTCATGATGAATCTACCTAAAGGCTTTTCAATATTGTTTATCTTTTCAAAGAACCAACTCTTGGTTTCATTGATGATTTTTTAGCCTCTTTCATTTATTTCCTCTCTGGTCTGTATTATTTCCTTTGTTCTACTAACTTCAGGTTTTGTTCCTTTTTTCTAATTCCTTTAGATGTAAGCTTAGATTATTTGAGATTATTCTTGTTTCTTGAGGTAGCCCTATATTGCTGAAAACTTCCCTCCTGGAATTGCTTTTGCTACAATCCAAAGATTTTAAAATCATTCTGTTTCCATTTTCATTTGTCTCCAGTTATCTTTTTTTATTTCTTCTTTGATTTCTTCACTGACCCATTGGTTGTTTAATAAGTAGAATGCTGTTTAGTGTCTATGTGTTTGTGGGATTTTTTTTTCTTTTTTTCCTTGTAGCTGATTTCCAGTTTCATAATATTGTGGTTGGAAAACACGATTGGTCTGATTTTAAACAAGTTTCCTGAGATTTGTTTTCTGGCCTAACATGATCTATCCTAGAAAATGTGTTCCATGTGCAATTGAAAGGAATGTATATTCTGCTGGTTTTGGATTGAAAGTTTGGTACATATCTATTAGGTTCATCTGGCCTAGCATTCAAAGCTACTATTTTCTTACTGACTTTCTATCTGGATGATCTATCCATTGATGTAAGTGGGGTATTAAAGTCCTCTATTACTGTCTATTTCTCCCTTTATGTCTGCTAAAACCTGCTTTATACATTTAGGAGCTCCCATGTTGGGGTCCTAAGTACTTACAGGTGTACATCCTCTTGTTGGATTGACACTTTTATCATTATTTAACACCCTTCTTTGTCTCTTGCTACAATCTTTGTTTTAAAGTCTACTGTGTCTAATATAAGTAATAGTACCCTACTATAATTTTTTTGCCTGTATTTGCATGAAATTTTTTTCTATCCCTTCACTTTCAGTCTGTATGTGTCTTTAGGACTGAAGTCTTTTATAGGCAGCATGTAGGTGGGCTTTTTTTTTTTAATCCAGTCATGTCTTTTGATTGGAGCACTTGCTTGTCCCTTCCCTCTGCTCCTTAGCCCCCTCATGCTATCCCTAAAATAAATAAATGTTTTAAAATTCTTACTTTGTAATTCTTATTGTATGCAATCAACTTTAATAACATTTGTTTTCCATTTCAACATTCTCAAAATTATTTTATGAAATTTCATTTTACATGGTCTTATATTAATGCATAGATATGCTTGTCAGGAAGATTTATATTTGTAACAAAAAATATTTTAAGATTTTTTTTTTAGAGAGAGAGAACGAGTGTGCAAGTGTGGGCAGGGGTGGGCAGAGGGAGAGGGAGACCCAAGCAGGCTCCACGCTGAGCATGGAGCCTGATGCCGGGCTTGATCCCATGACCCTGAAATCATGACCTGAGCTGAAATCAAGAGTCAGATGTTTACCCAACTGAGCCACCCAGGTGCCCCCCAAAAATTATTTTTTTCAAGAATCTAAATGATTTACACATTTTACAATACAACAAATAGGTCTATAGTTGATTTCTTGAGAAATAGAAATTATGGGAAATGTAACTCAAATTCAGTTTTCAATATCACTAATGTATGTCTAATCTGGAACAATGTATTTTCAGATTCAGTGCTTTTAGAAGATCTTATTGAAATTCATTTCCTAAAAGATTATACCCTTACTGAAAAAATAAGTATCCACTTCAATAGAACATGAAGTGAATTAACAAAAGAAAAAGGTCTCCTTGCTTTATCAACCAACTTAAATCATTCAAGTACCTTGCTAATGAAAGTATTTTTTTAACTACAAATAGCTTTTAGTTGGAAGCAAAATGTTGAATCATTTTTTGTAATTTTTGGTATTAGGAAGAAAAATCAACTATATAGAAATTCAGATAGAAACAAGAACATAAAACATCCTGAAGCTACTGAAATCAAATCCCAGGCATTATGTTATTGCAGTGATTTAGTGAAACAATCATTACCATATCAGAATTGCTATCAGATTGATACTAGACCTAAGAAATGTATGTCTACCTTCTTACACTGTGAGTAGTTAGGCTGAATGGATACTTCTCTCCTTCTGCCTCTCCCCCTTTCATTCTCCCTTCCTCCTCCTAGTGTTGTAGAAAGACAGTCTGAGAAAAACACCTTTTCATTATTCCCTAATGAAATGTTTTCATATTTCAAGCTCATGTTTGGCAAAAATTAAATTTATATTTATGAATCTGCACTTGCTGTGGTATGAGCATTTTGTGATTTATAAACAAAATGTTCCTTAGTGAAATAAAACAGACAAAATAGTACCTTTTGGGGGGATAAACAATAAGGGCTAAGTAAGGGAAATTTAGTCATGAGAAATAAGTGAACTGATTTTCCAAGACTGATCAAATTTCTCCACTTCTTCAAATTAACTTCCAAGGTAGCAATGCATACCAGTAAAGGTGAGGCACTATTTTACTGTTCTGCATTGTAAGATGACAATGGCCATTAAAAACAACAAAAACAAGTTCTAACATACTTGTAGTATATCTTAATGTCAAACCTCACAGCTGTAATTTGTGATATTAACTTCATTTAAAGACAGTGTAAATCAGGTATTCTTGGGAACTGGGAAATCTGTGTAAATTATACTCTAGCATAGTTCACATAAAGAAATTACAGAAGAAAGGTCTTTAAACACCAAAAAATATGTATTACATGGAGCTTTTTTTAAACAGAGCATAATGAATACATTCATGTTTATTTGTCCTAACTTCCAGTTTTAGATGTTTTTAGGGGAAGTGAGAAAGAGATTTTGGTGAAAATGGAGTAAAAGGAGAATATCTAAGTTTCAACCCCATGACCTACCTGAGTGTGAAGCACAGAGATTTCATTCTCATTTAGAAACTTTGCCTTTGAGAGTTAAACACAACAAAAAATGTAAACTGGGTAAGAGCAAACTCTTTGGGACTACTTATTTATTCATCAAACCAGCACTTATTAAGTGCCTACCTATGCAGCTCCAAATAAAGGCTGGCAACACAAGATCTGCTCTCAAGTAGCTCACTGTCTAAAATGGGGTCAAAAAATACCATTAAGTACAATATAGTCAAAATTCAATACCATGTATTGGTAGTGGTTACTAAAGCAGCACAGGAGTCAGCAACACTGAGGAAGAGAAAAAACGTATTTAACATACAACAATACAAATACACAGAATATTAAAACAGAAAATGAATTGCAAATACCTTAATATATTTGGAATGCAGAACTATGAATAATTTTAATAGAATATGACTGAAAAGTAGGCAGGGCTTTTAATGCGTTGTTAAACAGATAAGCGTTATAAATAATGAGATGCCATTGAAGGATTTTTTCATATAGTAATCACACTTTAAATTGTTTGTTTTTAAAAAAATATTTTACTGAATTCTAAAAATATTGTTAAAGGCCAAAGAAAACAAAAATTACCTTCTTTTTAAAAATTCTTTTTAACTTTTTAAAAATTCACATTTTATTTCTATCCTACACAGAAAATAAGAACTCCTCTTTTTATCACGACCCCAATACCAATAACATTGAAAAAAAAAATAGCAAGAATTCCTTCCTAACTAAAATATCCAGTTGGTGCTACAGAAGAACTTTAAAATAGGATAATATGAGCCTGTTTTCTCTGGTAGAGGTATGGAAGGGAAAGATGAAGTGGAGTGGGGGCAGGACTAAAAGACAGGAATCTAACAGAAGCCTACTGCAATAATCCCTGACAAGCAGCTATGCCCAGAAAATGCCTGGCTTCTAGTTCAAAGGCTCCCATGTGGGAGTCTACATTTAATTGACTGCATTCATTCACACAAATATAGTAACTAATTCTACTTTTATTAAAGATGCTTGATTTCAACAAAATTCTAGTCAGAAAGAAATGATTAGGCTTTCCAGAGGGGGACCCTCCATAACTCAAATATTAGAAAACTCAAATTCCTACCATCTTGGGTCCCCTATATTAAAATATGCAAAATTATAATAGTTAACCCTTAGTAATAATTGAGTCCTCTTTTAAAAGAGTATAATAGCTTTAAGGCCTTGAAACAATGACAAATCATTAAAAGCTAATTCCCGACAATTTTAGCTCAGAAGGGAGTTTTTTCTAAAAGTTGTGGTACAGGGATATGAACGAGGAAAAGGAATTAAGGGATGTCAGTTCAAGAATCACAGACGTGTGATCATTCTTAGAGTTGCTCTATACAAACTTGGCTATGTCCCCAACTAACTCTTACCCAACATCCTTACTCAACAGTGTTAGGCATTCTGAAGAATAAAATGAAATCTCCTTTTCTGACTGGATTTAAGGTCAACTTGGAAATTTAGGAAGAGAGGTTTCCTACAGATTCATAAAAAACAAGACAAAACTATGACCGACCAAGTAGAATTAGGCAGTTATCATATACCCATTACCATGTTGGGGACTTACGGGAAAGGATACCCAAAGGGCCATAGGAAGCCTCATACACATCCCCAGGTATCACACAATCACATCTATAAATAAAAGCTTCCGAAAATGGGCAACAGGGATAATCCTGGAAATGAAACGACGGGGATAACATGTGGCAAGAATGGCTAATGGGCAAAGGAATTACTGTCCCCTTCACCCCGCATTAGTGAAAATGCTTCTGGTGCCTAAAGAAAGTGTTTTTGCAACATCTCGTTCAGTGCTTCTCAAAGTCAAATCCATAAATGAGCGCTGATTTATGAACTATTTGCCAACCTGCCATGAGTACAAAAATTGTTAGTAAACAGTTGAGGTTGCCTCAAAAAGCAAGTGTGTAATTGGCTCTGGCAAATGTTTGGGGTTTAAGTTTTTGTGGGGGCAAAATCCAAAATATTCTGGAGTAGTTACACAGATTAATGAGTTTATACCAGAATGTAAATGACACACACTGCTTCTGTCATTGAAAAGAAATCTTGCTAGGAAAAAAAATACAAGGGACAACTAAACAGTGTACTTAGTAATTGATAAAACAAAAGATGGGAATTATGTAAATCATATGGTGTATGTCAAATGAGAGATTCTCTTTATCATAGGATAATATGGAAGATGATTGTAAACAACGAATATTGCATGCTCAAGTAAGAGGTTTATCATGGGGAAAGTTCTGCTGCAAATGTTTGAAGTATGAAGCACACACTTAGTTTTTCTGAATAGCAATAAATGTTTGATGCCCAAATTGTAAAGATGAAAATCTGACACCTAGACTTGTTAATTGATCATATATTTTCAGTATTTTTAATTATATTATATCCATACAACAAAGGAATACACTATTTTCAATGGTAGATAAGGTCTGAAGAAAAAAAACAAACTGTGAAGTGTGGAAGGACAGAGTCTCTACTGATAACAAGATCCACAGCAACAATTTAACAATTATCAACAAAGTAGGTGATTATCTTGACACTTTTCTATCTACAAAAGGTTTTAATAAACACTTTATATTCTGACAAAGAATTATCAGTTTTATTTTCCAACAAAAAAAAACCTATACATAGGAAATTCATAGACCTGGAATCAATTTCTTAAATCAAAAGACAACTTAAACTGAAATGTATTCTTATAGCGTGTTTAGAATGGCTATTGATGAAGGGCTGAACGTGAGCTTTGAAAATTAAAGATCACTTACTTTATTTTGGATAAGAGTTAAAAAGGATATTCTGAACTTGCTAAAATTGCTTTAAAAGTTCTTCCTCTGTTCCTGTCAACATAGTTAGAGGATAGTGGTCTTTCTCTGAGCATCATTAAAATTTGGGTAAAATCGAAGACATTACCTCTCATATGTAGCGATTCGGTCAATTCAGTCTAGTTTAGATTCTTTCACACGAAGTGCATCCATCACATTAAATGACAAAGAGACCATAGTGTGCACAAAGGTTTTCACAATGAGAAATCCTTATTTCCTTCATAACTGTTTCAGTTACAATTGCAGAGTTATGCATATCATAGTGATTTTCTATATTAATCCCCAAAGCATTGTTTTAATTGTACAACACATATAGATGCATAATTATCTTTTCTCCTGTTATGTTTGTTCTTATATTTATTGAAAATTTAGGTATACTGTATCAAAGAATAGAATGAATTTGAGATCTTGAGTTTATTTCATACTTCTAGTAATCCATATTTAGTGTATCAACAAAAGTATTGGTCCAGGAGTAATCGGGATGGGAAGCAGTTTATCACTTGCAAGTTATGAAGCATAGGTTTACTTAAACCATCCATCTCCCCATCCATGTGCATCTCGGCCTCATGTACCCAAGAATATGTAATGTTGTTAGGAGCCAAAAAAAAAAAGATGAGGTGGTTATTATCATTTCCTCATATGATGTAACAAAGATTAAGGGATCACATATCTGGCTGTGTTCTTTGTTGAGCTACTGATTCTTAGTCTGCCTTTTGCTTTTTACCTTTCTCTTTCATTCCAAGTAAAGACTGAGGCCCTTAGCATTTATTTATCTCTGATGTTTTTGCTGAGCATACAACCAAAGTTATTTTAAGTCAAGTTTCTCCCTTTTTGGTAAAAATTAAACTAAAAAACATTGGGCCAGGTGTCTTCAGTTACAGAAAAGAAAGAGGGAGTACCTTATGTGGAGTAAAAAGAGAAATCCACTAAGCAGTGCAGGTTAGGAGAACAGAACTGAAGGTACAGCCAAAAACAAAAACAAAACACTAAAAAGCAGCACTCTGACTAGGCAAAAATTACAATATTAGCCCATTGCATCCTATGGTCTATTCACAGGTAGAGAGTTCCTGAATGGCACAGAAATGATCAGATATGTTAGAAGAGGCCAAGACATGAGTTGGACTTTTTCTTAAAGTCGAAAATGGCTGAATATCAGCAATTTTCTTTGACTCAAACTATTAATTTTAAGAATGAATTAATACAGCACAGAGATCTCTTATTTCAACATGTATAGTTGATATCTCAGGATTTATTCATTTACTACATAAAGATGATTTTGGTGCTGTATGGATCTTTGCATTCTATATTTGACATTGTGTGCGCGCGCAGGCGCACATCGGGGAAAGCAGGAACACAGAGAACACACACAGACACAGTTCAAACTTGTAGTTTTCAACAGAAACACACATACCAGGATCGAATGGGCAGTGCCCTGGAGAGGGCAGAAGAGGGGTGACACATGCTCTTACAAAATAATTCAATGTTTCCCCAATTTATAATCTCCATCCAACTCCACACTCCAAGAATAAGAGAGCCAAATCACAAGGCAGCTTTTGGTCCTTGATTCCAAGGCCAAATTCTCTACTATTACACCTATGTAATGGAGTTGATTAAATTCTTAATATCCTCACTTTGAAAGATAAAAATTGAAGGAGGTAAGAATATAATATTTAATGAACCCCTTTATGTGCCAGACATTGTACGGAACATTTTACATATTTTACTTCACTTAATGACCAGATGGCTGATGGTTTAGCCACTGGCATAATTTGATAACAGTAAAAATGTAGTAGAGAATTAAGGTTGGAAGTCTCAAATATCAAGTAATATAAAAAGCTATAATTTTTTCCCTCACCTTTTAAATTAATTCCATTTATGTTGTGGCACCTAACTAATAGGCATATAATGACTTTGTTTTGGTCAATGTAAAGACTAATTTGCCAGCAAGATTAGTACTGATTCATGTAGGACCATGATCAATATTGGAATTTGAGGATCAGTTATTTTTAAAATGTGTAACATTACTGACCATATAGGTTAAAATTTATGAAATATACAATATATTAAAAATGGATAACTTGAGAAGAAACCATTTGCCATTTTAAAGTTATAATAATATAGGAAAGATAATTATCAACTTAGTTACTTCAGAGACATTTTTTAAACAACCTCTGGATCTATCTTTGAATTTTATCCTCTAAGCTTTCTGTCAGTGTGGGTATTGGCAGGAGGTCTACAGGGGCTGGACAGCGAGAGAACCAGGAAAACCTAAGTCTACCTTCTCCTCACTGAGACACTCAGTGTGAACACAACCTTCCTGTGGTTTGCACCTCTAGATTTATAAGAGAAAAGCACTCAAGGGAGAAATGAAACACCTAAATAGGAAAGTAGATAAGATGCCAGAATATGAGCAACTCTGCAGAATACTTTGTCCCAAAATCACAGCAGGTAACGTACGTAAGTCACCAAAGATCAAGACCACCAACTCCTAGTCTATGCACTTCCAGAACCTCTTCAATGTTAAGGGTCCTAACAGAGGCCCCTCCGTGAGAGGCAAGTCAGATAACCACAAACACCAGAACCCCACCAGGAAGTTGCTATTTCTTTCTTTTTGGAAGATCTTTTCAGAGTGGGAGATGTATGTACTGAGAACCATTGTTTTTTCCTAAGGTATAACATTAAACATCCTCAGGGCACCTGGGTGGCTCAGTCATTTAAGTGTCTGACTTGATTTCAGCTCAGGTCATGATCTCAGTCAAGGTCCTGGGATCAAGCCCCACATTGGCCTCCATGAATGGTGGGAAATCTGCTTGAGGATTTCTCTCCCCCCCTCCTCACCCGGAGCCTACCCACCTTTCTTTCTCTCCCTTTAAAAAAAAAAAATCCTCATCAGTAAAGGACATTTTTGAATCTTTTTTTCCATACAGTTTGAACTGTGGCCAATACCTCTTAAAATTAAACATCTTGTCAGTTTAAATTCTAGTGTCCTGTGTTTGATTTTTTTGTTAAGTTTCTCAAGCCAGTATGCTAAGGTTGACACAAAGGGTAATCTCAGGATAGAAGTTAATTATTTTAAGCTTTATGTGAAAAATACTGAGAATGGCATAATTCCTGTTACTGCTAGACAAAGATCAGGATTTGGCTTTTTTTTTTTTTTTAGCTATTTTTATTTTACAAGAACTAAACCACAGACACATTTACTGACTGCTTTCCATTTCCTAGGCACTGAGAGGCCCTTTATGTATATTAATGCATTTAATCCTCATCTCTACCCTAATGAGGTATATGCTATTATTATTTGGTTTTTATACATAAGAAAGCGAAGTCACAGACTAAGAAACCTACCCAATAGAACCGACCAAAAAATAACATGATTCAAACTCCATCAGTTTGACTGTATAGTTCTTTGCTCTTAAGCAGCTACGTCACACCATGTTTATTGAGTTTTCCTTCTGTTGGCTGGAGCTTGCCTAAGTTTTCCCAAGTTGTCACTTGTTAGAAAGCAAACAACCTAAGATAAAAATGGATAGGGCCTATGGACTGAATTAAAGATAAAGGAGAAGAGTGATGTAATTTTAAGAGATTTTTAAAGTACGTCCTGGCATAAATCAGTAATTTCCCAGCAATGGAATTATCTAGGCCAGCCTCCCAAAATGCCAATTGAGTTTTCAGAACCACACTCTTAATGTCCACAAGGCTAGTAGCAATAGATATTATTAGACTGCTAATTAAAGAACAGTTACAATGTATTCATTTTTATGTAAATAATTCAACAAAAATTGGCAATTCAGAGTTGTGAACCAGATAAATACAAACTATGCATCTTTGATTAGGATTTGCATAACTGTCTGTTTGTAATGAGTCAATTTTGGAAGTGCTTTCTGTAGAAAAGTAGCTTGGGGAGAAAATAGTGCATAAAAGAGAGCAAATATCCACTATGAGGCTCAAGTTGGAGAAAAGTAGGTCATGCTTTCATACTTAGCAATCTAACAGAAACAGTGTAGAAATCTACAAAGTTGTTTATGCACATAGTTTATAAGCTAATTTCTTCTGCTATTTTGTAAGAGACAGCCCTAGTGGGGAGTCAAACAGCTCTCAGGTTCTTACATTTTTTAAAAAAGTATCAATTCTTCTCATAGGTAAAATACTCAAAATTATTCAGCATATACTATTTGCATCTGATTTATATCCTTGTCACAAATATGTGTCTTCTGTTGTTTTAGTATTTTTGTTGGTCTGGTACTTTTATTTACTTGCCACATATTTAATGACTTTTAATTTGGTGGCATCAGATGAAAATAGGAAAGAGGACATCGAAGGGTCTGGGAATGTCATTTCTTGAGGGATATTTTAGCATAAATAAGACAGATGAATTTTTGATAAACCTCTGAATATTTGAATAAAAAAATAAGTTCTGGGTTGTTTCTGCTACAAGATGCTTAACTGGGCTTCCAAAGTGAAGGTCTAGACAGGGATTTACTATGAGGACTGAGATCAGTGAAATGACTCCTAAACCCCTCAGTCACACTGGATAAAGTTTTAGAGTACTTTTCAAGAATGGAGGGATGAGAAGCAGTATCTCCCAACTCCAAATCAATAGAGAGGAGCTGGAGGAAGGAAACTAGATCCATTTGTCTGACCTTAACCCCAAAACTGCAAAGGTAAACACCTGGCTATCTTTCAGATGCAAAGAACAAAGGATCACCTAGTACTAAGTTTTAGGGAAGAAGAATGTGTCAAGATTTTCCATAGACCAAATGCAGGCCACATAAATGAAGGAGCAGGTACGGATGGGGTCATCTAGTTCCCTTCCATGAAGACCTATGGGAGAGGTATAAAGACTTCAGCAACAGAATCATTAAGTGACCAGTCAGAGAGAAGATTCCTCAGGAGAACTGATGTAGGTGCATCTGGAGAGGCTACATATTTTATGATTCCAACTATACAATATCCTGGAAAAGAAAAAAAAAAAACCTATGAAAACAGAAAATATCAGTGATTGCCCGGGATTAAGGAATAGGCAGGGATGAATAAACAGTGCACAGATTTTGAAGTCAGTGAAACTATTCTGCATCATACAGTAATCGCCAAGATAAGACATTATGTATTTGTCAAACCCACAGAAGAAACACCAGAATGAACCTCATGTAAACTGTGGGATTTAGTTAACATATCAACATTCAGCAATTTTAACAAATGGGTCAGACTAATGAAGATGTTTATAATTTGGAAAATTGTATGTAGACAGGAGAGAGGAATATATGGGAAGCTCTCTGTACACCTACTCAATTCTTCTGAAAACCTGAACTGCTCAAATATTAGTCTATTAGTTTCCTTAAAGGTATCTTGAAAAGAAAGCAGCTAGAAGTTTAAGAAACCAATCACAAAAGAGTAGGAGAGGGAGAAAAAGGAAGAAAAAAGGAATGAATAGTGTTTGAAGGTATGAGAGGGAGTGAAAATATTTGAAACATGGTCTCTGTGCACCCAGAAATGAATGCTCTCAGCAATGGGATCATCCACCTTGCAGTTGGCCAAAAGTTCCAAGACTAGAGGTTAAGAAGCTTCTCTGAGTGTCACTCTTGACCTTTACTCAAATCACAACCTGTCCTTAAGGATACTTTCTCTGTACCTCTATTTGTAGGGGTCTTCAATTATCCTAATATTCCTTCTCCAAATCCACGAATGTATAAGGTAGGATAGAAAAGCTAAACACTACTGTCGAAAATCTAAAGGCATAATTGGTGATCTATAAAACCCATTACCAGTCAAATCTCCCCCTTTACTATTAGTCACTCACATTCACTATTCAATTTCTTTATTGTTCAGTCCCTCAGGGAGTGTCAAATGGAATGCTGACAACACAGTGCAAATAAAATTTAAATCAATTACAAAGTAAAATAGAAAATGTGGGAAATTACTGAAAGTGATGTTGGAAAACAGAATTAGAAAGTAACAGAGAAAAAGGGATGCACTAAAGAAATTAAATTAAAAACTAAAGAAAAGAATCATCCATCCAGCTAAGCTTCAGAAAAGAACAATTTGAAAAGCAAACCATTAATAAAGATTTTTAGCAAAATGGGTAGCAAAATTTTTTAGAGGGATTCACATATTGACTGGGCTGTAGCACTCAAAGGGAAAGGATGAGGTCACAAGGTCTTATTTTGTCTGGCAAAAACATAGTAAGAAAATACCTAAACTATAAATAAAAATAAATACTTGCATGCTTTCTTTTTTTACAGATAATATTCTAGCAAGGTCAGCTCCCCACCCCCATTACCTGCTATGACATTTTGATCCTTATTTTTAAAAGATTTACTTGTAGTGGACCTTTTCTGATACAAGTGGGTTTTAGTAAGATTGCTACAATCACTCCCATTGTGCACACTTGCCCTATTCATAAATTTCTAAGAAGTAGGACAGAGAAAAGAACATACCAAGCATCTTGCCCTGGTTCTGTCCTCCTTGTCAGTCAATGTTATTCACTCTCAAACAGCTCTGAGTTTGCCTAGCCTAAGCCTACCTATGGTCAATGGGGTTTCACATTCTGCCTAATACAACTATTTTTGAACTATGTATAGTTTTATACATTGACCAAAGTTTGGGACACATCTATGAAGGGTTTGAGAATTCAGTATCCTACAGCATGGCAATAGAGTACATTATATTTATTTAACAAAACAAGTCATTTCTGTAACTACAATATAGTATTGTAAGAGAAAAAATTTCCTACTGATTGACCCTCACCTTTATTTCTAATGCTCTCTTTGTCACTATTATTGGCACTAAAATGAGCACAGAAGTAGAAGATGGCATCCATGCCTGAGGGAGGTGCATTCTGGTTGGAGTTACATTTTCATAATTCACACTTATAAAAAAAAGTATTCAACATTGTAATCATTTAAATTCTTTAATTAGTCACAATTTAATTAGTGAAAGGGGTGAGGTCTGCAGAAAAATTTAAAGGACATTATCAAAAAATGTAAAGGACTGATCTGACCCTTTAGAGATGCTTAAAATAACAAGAATATTGGAAACCTAAATGTCCATCAATGGATGAATAAATCAATAAGATGTAGTATATATACAATGCAATATTACTGATCCATTAGAAAGAAGGAAATCTTCCTGTTTGCAACAATACAGATGGACTTTGAAGGCATTATAGTAAGGGAATTAAGTCAGATACAGAAAGACAAAAACTGCACTGTATCACTTATACCTGGAATCTAAATAAATCTTAACTCATAGAAACAGAAAGTAGAAAATGGTTGCCAGGGGCTGCAGAGTGGGACAAAAAGGGAGAAGTTGGTAAAAGGATACAAATTGTCAGCTATCAGACACCTAAGATCTGAGGATCTTGTGTATAAAATGGTGCCTATACTTGATAACACTGTATTGTATAAGTGACATTTGCTAAGAAACAAGAACTTAAATTTTTTCTCACACAAATATAAATACATGACGTGATGGACATGTTAGATCCTCTAGATGCACAGAATCCTCTCATAACATATGTTAAAATCATGAGGTAAACTATACATATCTCACAATTTTATGTCAACTGTAGTGCAATAAAACTGAAAAAAGGAAGGGAAGAAAAAAGACTTATGTGCTCAGCCATCTAAAAAGCCATCTGTGAAAAACCCACAGCGAATATCATTCTCAACGGGGAAAAACTGAGAGCTTTCCCCCTAAGGTCAGGAACGCGGCATGGATGTCCACTATCACCACTGCTATTCAACATAGTATTAGAAGTCCTAGCCATAGCAATCAGACAACAAAAAGAAAGAAAAGGCATCCGAATCAGCAAAGAAAAAGTCAAATTCTCACTCTTTGCAGATGATATGATACTTTATGTGGAAAACCCAAAAGACTCCACCCCAAAAATGCTAGACTCATATGGGAATTCAGTAAAGTGGCAGATATAAAATCAATGCACAGAAATCAGTGGCATTCCTATACACCAACAAGACAGAAGAGAGAGAAATTAAGGAGTCGATCCCATTTACAATTACACCCAAAACCATAAGATACCTAGGAATAAATCTAACCAAAGAAGCAAAGAATCTCTACTGAGAGAATTATAAAATACTCATGAAAGAAATTGAGGAAGACACAAAGAAATGGAAAAAAGTTCCATGCTCATGGATTGGAAGAACATTGTGAAGATGTCAATGCTACCTAGAGCAATCTACACATTCAACGCAATCCCCATCAAAATACCATCCACTTTTTTCAAAGAAACGGAACAAAAAGTCCTAAAATTTGTATGGAACCAGAAGAGACCCCGAATAACCAGAGGAATGTTGAAAAAGCAAAGCAAAGCTGGTGGCATAACAATTCCGGACTTCCAGCTCTATTACAAAGCTGTCATCATCAAGACAATATGGTACTGGCACAAAAACAGACACATAGATCAATGGAACACAACAGAGAGCCCAGAAATGGACCCTCAACTCTATGGTCAACTCATCTTTGACAAAGCAGGAAAGAACATCCAATGGAAAAAAGTCTCTTCAACAAATGGTGTTGGGAAAATTGGACCATTTCCTTACACCACACACAAAAATAGACTCCAAATGGTTGAAAGACCTCAATGTGAGACAGGAGCCCATCAAAATCCTAAAGGAGAACACAGGCAGCAACCTCTTTGACCTCGGCTGCAGCAACTTCTTCCTAGAAACATCACCAAAAGCAAGGGAAGCAAGGGCAAAAATGAACTATTGGGATTTCATCAAGATAAAAAGCTTTTGCACAGCAAAAGAAACAGTCCACAAAACCAAAACACAACCGGCAGAATGGGAGAAGTTATTTGCAAATGACATATCAGATAAAGGGCTGGTATCCAAAATCTATAAAGAACTTATCACACTCAACACCCAAAGAATAGTCCAATCAAGAAATGGGCAGAACAGACATTTTTCCAAAGAAGACATCCAAATGCCCAACAGACACATGAAAAAGTGCTCAACATCGCTCAGCATCAGGGAAATCCAAATCAAAACCTCAATGAGATACCACCTCACACCAGTCAGAATGGCTAAAATTAACAAGTCAGGAAACGATAGATGTTAGTGGGGATGCGGAGAAAGGGGAACCCTCCTAAACTGTTGGTGGGAATGCAGGCTGGTGCAGCCACTCTGGAAAACAGTATGGAGGTTCCTCAAAAAGTTGAAAATAGAGCTACCATATGATCCAGCAATTGCACTACTGGGTATTTACCCCAAAGATACAAATGTAGGGAACCGAATGGGTATGTGCACCCTGATGTTTGTAGCAGCAATGTCCACAATAGCCAAATTATGGAAAGAGCCAAGATGTCCATTGACAGATGAATGGATAAAGAAGAAGTGGTATATATGTGTGTGTGTGTGTGTGTACACACACACACACACACACACACACACACACACAATGGAATATTATGCAGCCATCAAAAGGAATGAAATCTTGCCATTTGCAATGATGTGGATGGAACTGGAGGGTATTATTCTGAGCGAAATAAGTCAATCAGAGAAAGACATGTATCATATGACCTCACTGATATGAGGAATTCTTAATCTCAGGAAACAAACTGAGGGTTGCTGGAGTGGTGGGGGGTGGGAGGGATGGGGTGGCTGAGTGATAGACATTGGGAGGGGTATGTGCTATGGTGAGTGCTGTGAACTGTGTAAGACTGTTGAATCACAGACCTGTACCTCTGAAACAAATCATACATTATATGTTAAAAAAAAAAAAAAGATAGTAGGAAGGGGAAAATGCAGGGGGGGAAATTGGAGGAGGAGACAAACCATGAGAGACTATGGACTCTGAGAAACAAACTGAGGGTTCTAGAGGGGAGGGGGTTTGGGGGATGGGTTAGCCTGGTGACGGGTATTAAAGAGGGCACGTTCTGCATGGAGCACTGGGTGTTATGCACAAACAATGAATCATGGAACACATAAAAAATTAATGATATAATGTATGGTGATTAACATAAATAAAAAAATAAAAGGCAAAAAATTTCATAATTTATAAAACACAACAGAGGTAATAGAGGTACATTAAAAAAAAAAAAACCTAGCCAGAAAAGAGTAGAGAATGTTCTAAAAAGAATTAACATAAAAAAATACAAAGCCAACAGTAAATGTTGACAGTTTCTGAGAGCAATAAGGCAAAGGCCTGACATGGTTGCTATTTTATTAGGAAGCAAGGGATACAAAGAGAGAGGGAGAATATATGGTAAGTTGAAAGTTTTTATTACCTCTTTGCTAAATCCTTAGTTTAAAATGATACTGTTATTTAAAAAAATCAATGTTTTTCAAACTTGTGATGTATGAGAATCTGTTCAAAGAAGTACAGCTAGTACCTTTCTGTCTTTGAAATACTTAACTTATTATGGTCTCTTCCATAGTTTCAAACATAAGGTCTTTCTGAATCTTAACTCTTAAATTATGTAATTTTATAAAGCATTCTTCTTTGAGAGATAACTACCTTGTATGCCATTCTCATCTCTATTTAATCTCAGAATTTGAATTTTCTATTTTCCCCTCTGTCCTCAAGGACAGAAACCTTGATCTCCATGTTCTCTAATCTATACAATTCCCAGCTTACAGATACCCATCTGCCAGGAGAAGGTTACTTTTCTTGTTCCTACTCCCTGGCCTTCCACAGTCTGGTGCCAATGCAGAAAAGAAGAAAGCTGACTTTGGGCCATGTTTATTAGGAGAATATCAATTTTCTTGTTGGCTTTCTCCATTTCCTACCAGCTCACACCTTTGAAGGAAGAATAAAAAATACACCTCTCCTGCCTCAGCTTTTATACTTTCTTGGCGGAATGTGGTTTAAAACACACATACAATAACTTATCTTTTATCTCCATAGATATTTGTAGTTATAAGCATCCTTATCTATTGCTGTTTTAGCAAGATGAAGCCTTACAAAAGGTCTCTAAAGGATTTTGTATTCTTAGGACAGCATAATATTTTATAAAACCTTTAACATTTATGCTTTAACTTAAAGGGTTTCAGGATTATCATTATGTGTCACAGTTAAAAGTAGGTTCCATAATATTGTTTTCAGACAATAATGCACATTCTAAGAAATGCTTGATTTTATAATGTACTCTTTGATAAGGTTCTTAGGCAACTTAATTTATGCCTAAAAGAATATGTGATTATTCAGTATATACCATAGATGTTGCTACATTTTTCAGAACTACACACACGCACACTGCATATTCCGAAAGTGTTGAGTGACTTAGCATGAGCCTCTAACCCTGCAGCTGTCCCCAGTCACGCGGACAAAAGCCTTAATTGCCCATTCAGAATTCTTTATTTCTAGCTCACAAACACATTTCCTTTCATTTTATGTGAATCTATTATCTAATGTTCTGAAAAACTCTAATAAAACATGGACTTGCACATTGGGGAATAACTTTTATATTTTGTCATCCTTTTATTGAAAAACAAAACTTTCTGGGTTGGGGTTTGATTTGGGGGCTTATTTGCTGAGATTAACTTTAAAGGCACAAGTCTAAAATAACCATGACCTTTTGTTTTTTTTTCCACATCAATAGATCATCTGAAGTCTCAACTTTTGTAAAAACTGCCACTGGGGAACTCACAAATTGTTTCCATCTATAATAAGAAAGAACTCCTCTTTCTTTTTAGATCTTGGCAGGATGAGATATGGTTAGGCATATCTGGAAGTGTTATTTCCAAGGCTGAGTATCTTTTACCAAGCAAAATTAAAAACTAAGGAAGTTTCTCATGACTCTTGAGCTGATGAAGAAATAAGACTGGTCTATAGGAAAATTCAAAGACAATAATTGACACTTAAGGAACAGACAGATCATTTGACATTAGGGCTTTTACTGCAATTATCAAAAACTATTTCATGTGTGACAGTCTAATTTTGTACACTGACATTAAGAAAGTTTTTGATATTTCCAAATTAAAATGAAGATAGCTGTTTTGCAAATGTTACTTTCATTGAAAAAAATCGTATTCAAAAATGAAAATGCTGTACTGGTTCACTACTAGAGAGGTTCTAATTCTTCATTTTGGGGGAAATAACTGTGGTTTTTCTCTTAGCTCCCTTTATCAACAAAGGTGAATATTTGAGACCTTTGGTAAAGGTTAAATGTAAAACAAATGCTATTCCATTTTTTTCCTATTTACACTTTTTTAGCTCCTCTTTTAATTATTTGAACTATGAGAATCATATGAACTCTATGAATGCATTTATATGAATTAGGAGAAATAGATAACTTTCAAACAATTTTAAAGAGGGAGTCCTAGTTAAATAACCTGTGTAAAATTACACAGCTATTAAGCAACAAAGGAGGACTCTTACCTGATCTTCATCAATAATCCTAACCACTACACTGGCAACTGCCCACATTGAATTTTTAGGATCTTTGGAGAAAAAAATATATTTTTGACTACCACATTCAACTTCACAGCTTTGTCATCATTAAAGCAATCTTCAAAGAAGTTTGGGAACAAGTGACCTAATATACACAATGATAGACATATCCTATATTGGTCCCTGATTAAGGTTTGTAAACATTGCATTTAAGTGCATACTTAGACCAGTCCACAAAACTTCATCTAAGTAAGAAGGCTCACTGGGTAAACAGCAAGCCTATAAATGCCTCTGATCATCTTTCATCAATATATTACTTCCCATAGTTTGTCTACTGTGGACATTGCTGCTATAAACATCGGGGTGCATGTACGCCTGTACCTCTGAAATAAATTAATACATTACATGTTTAAAAAAGAAGGAGGAGGAGGAGGAGGCAGAGGCAGCAGAGGTGGCGGAGGTGGCGGCGGCAGGAAGGGAAGAATTAAGGGGGGCGGAAATCAGACAGGGAGACAAACCATGAGAGACTATGGACTCTGAGAAACAAACTGAGGGTTCTAGAGGGGAGGGGGTGGGGAGATGGGTTAGCCTGCTGATGGGTATTAAAGAGGGCACGTACCACATGGAGCACTGGATGATATACTCAAACAATGAATCATGGAACACATCAAAAACTAATGATGTAAACGACACACTGGAACAAATGGACTTCACAGACATATTCAGAACATTCCATCCCAAAGCAACGGAATACACATTCTTCTCTAGTGCCCATGGAACATTCTCCAGAAGAGATCACATCCTAGGTCACAAATCAGGTCTCAACCGGTACCAAAAGATTGGGATTATTCCCTGCATATTTTCAGACCACAATGCTCACCACTAGAACTCAATCACAAGAGGAAAGTCGGAAAGAACTCAAATACATGGAGGCTAAAGAGCATCCTACTAAAGAATGAATGGGTCAACCAGGAAATTAAAGAAGAATTAAAAAAATTCATGGAAACCAATGAAAATGAAAACACAACTGTTCAAAATCTCTGGGATGCAGCAAAAGCAGTCCTGAGAGGAAAGTATATAGCAATACAAGCCTTTCTCAAGAAACAAGAAAGCTCTCAAATACACAACCTAACCCTACACCTAAAGGAGCTGGAGAAAAAAAACAGCAAATAAAGCCTAAACCCAGCAGGAGAAGAGAAATAATCAAGATCAGAGCAGAAATCAATGAACTAGAAACCAAAAGAACAGACCAATGAAACTAGGAGCTGGTTCTTTGAAAGAATTAACGAGATTGATAAACCCCTGGCCAGATTTATCCAAAAGAAAAGAGAAATGACCCAAATCAACAAAATCATGAATGAAAGAGGAGAGATCACAACCAACACCAAAGAAATACAAACAATTATAAGAACATATTATGAGCAACTCTATGCCAGCAAATTAGATAACCTGGAAGAAATGGATTCATTCCTAGAGATGTATCAACTACCAAAATTGAACCAGGAAGAAACAGAAAACCTATACAGACCTGTAACCACGAAGGAAATTGAAGCAGTCATCAAAAATCTCCCAACAAAAGCCCAGGGCCAGATGGCTTCCCAGGGGAATTCTACCAAACATTTAAAGAAGAATTAATACCTATTCTCCTGAAAGTGTTCCAAAAAATAGAAATTGAAGGAAAACTTCCAAACTCCTTTTATGAGACCACCATTACCTTGATCCCAAAACCAGACAAAGACCCCATCAAAAAGGAGAATTACAGACCAATATCCTTGATGAACATGGATGCAAAAATTCTCACCAAAATACTAGCCAATAGGATCCAACAGTACATTAAAAGGATTATTCCCCATAACCAAGTGGGATTTATCCCGGGGCTGCAAGGTTGGTTCAACATCCGCAAATCAATCAATGTGATACAATATATTAACAAAAGAAAGAACAACAATGATATGATCCTCTCAATAGATGCAGAAAAAGCATTAGACAAAGTACAGCATCCTTTCTTGATCAAAACTCTTCAGAGTAGAAACAAATAATGCAACGTATGTTAAGAAAAAAAAAAAAAGAAGATAGCAGGAGGGGAAGAATGAAGGGGAGTAAGTTGGAGGGGGAGACAAACCATTAGAGATGATGGACTGAAAAACAAACTGAGGGTTCTAGAGGGGAGGGGGGTGGGGGGATGGGTTAGCCTGGTGATGGGTATTAAAGAGGGCACATTCTGCATGGAGCACTGAGTGTTATGCACAAACAATGAATCATGGAACACTACATCAAAAACTAATGATGTAATGTATGGTGATTAACATAACAATAAAAAATTATTAAAAAAAAACAAAACTTCAGAGTATAGGGATAGAGGGTACATACCTCAATACCATAAAAGCCATCTATGAAAAACCTACAGCGAATATCATTCTCAACAGGGAAAAACTAAGAGCTTTCCCCCTAAGGTCAGGAATGCGGCAGGGATGTCCACTATCACCACTGCTATGCAACACAGTATTAAAAGTCCTAGCCACAGCAATCAGACAAGAAAAAGAAATCAAAGGCATCCAAATTGGCAAAGAGGAAGTCAAACTCTCACTCTTTGCAGATGATACGATACTTTATGTGGAAAACCCAAAAGACTCCACCCCAAAACTGCTAGAACTCATACAGGAATTCAGTAAAGTGGCAGGATATAAAATCAATGCACAGAAATCAGTGGCATTCCTATACACCAACAACAAGAGAGACAAATTAAGGAGTCGATCCCATTTACAAGTGCACCCAAAACCATAAGATACCTAGGAATAAATCTAACCAAAGAGGCAAAGGATCTATACTCAGACACTATAAAATACTCATGAAAGAAACTGAGGAAGACACAAAGAAATGGAAAAAAGTTCCATGCTCATGGATTGGAAGAACAAACATTGTGAAGATGTCAATGCTACCTAGAGCAACCTACACATTCAACGCAATCCCCATCAAAATACCATCCACTTTTTTCAAAGAAATGGAACAAATAATCCTAAAATTTTATGGAACCAGAAGAGACCCCGAATAGCCAGAGGAATGCTGAAAAAGAAAAGCAAAGCTGGCGGCATCACAATTCCGGACTTCCAGCTCTATTACAAAGCTGTCATCATCAAGACAGTATGGTACTGACACAAAAACAGACACGTAGATCAATGGCACACAACAGAGAGCCCAGAAATGGACCCTCAACTCTATGGTCAACTCATCTTTGACAAAGCAGGAAAGAATGTCCAATGGAAAAAAGACAGTCTCTTCAACAAATGGTGTTGGGAAAATTGGACAGCCACATACAGAAGAATGAAACTGGACCATTTCCTTACACCACACACAAAAATAGACTCCAAATGGTTGAAAGACCTAAACGTGAGACCAGAGTCCATCAAAATCCTAAAGGAGAACACAGGTAGCAACCTCTTCGACCTCAGCCACAGCAAGTTCTTCCTAGAAACATCGCCAAAGGCAAGGGAAGCCAGGGCAAAAATGAACTATTGGGATTTCATCAAGATAAAAAGCTTTTGCACAGCAAAAGAAACAGTCCACAAAACCAAAAGACAACCGACAGAATGGGAGAAAATATTTGCAAATGACATATCAGATAAAGGGCTAGTATCCAAAATCTATAAAGAACTTATCAAACTCAACACCCAAATAACAAATAATCCCATGAAGAAATGGGCAGAAGACATGAACAGACATTTTTCCAAAGAAGACATCCAAATGGCCAACAGGCACATGAAAAAGTGCTCAACATCGCTCGGCATCAGGGAAATCCAAATCAAAACCTCAATGAGATACCACCTCACACCAGTCAGAATGGCTAAAATTAACAAGTCAGGAAATGACAGATGTTGGCGGGGATGCGGAGAAAGGGAAACCCTCCTACACTGTTGGTGGGAATGCAAGCTGGTGCAACCCCTCTGGAAAACAGTATGGAGGTTCCTCAAACTGTTGAAAATAGAGCTACCATACAATCCAGCAATTGCACTACCGGGTATTTACCCCAAAGATACAAATGCAGGGATCCGAAGGGGTATGTACACCCCGATGTTTATAGCAGCAATGTCCACAATAGCCAAACTGTAGAAAGAGCCAAGATGTCCATTGACGGATGAATGGATAAAGAAGAAGTGGTATATATACACAATGGAATATTATGCAGCCATCAAGAGGAATGAGATCTTGCCCTTTGCAGCGATGTGGATGGAACTGGAGGGTGTTATGCTGAGTGAAATAAGTCAGTCAGAGAAAGACTTGTATCATATGACCTCACTGATATGAGGAATTCTTAATCTCAGGAAACAAACTGAGGGTTGCTGGAGTGGTGGGGGCCTGGGAGGATGGGGTGGCTGGGTGATAGACATTGGGGAGGGTATGTGCTATGGCGAGTGCTGTGAATTTTGCAAGACTGTTACCACAGATCTGTACCTCTGAAACAAATAATGCAATATATATTAAGAAAAAAAAAAAGAAGATAGCAGGAAGGGAAGAATGAAGGGGGGGAAATCAGAGCGGGAGACCAACCATGAGAGATGATGGACTCTGAAAAACAAACTGAGGGTTCTAGAGGGGAGGGGGTTTGGGGGATGGGTTAGCCTGGTGACGGGTATTAAAGAGGGCACGTTCTGCATGGAGCACTGGGTGTTAT
This sequence comes from Callorhinus ursinus, assembly GCF_003265705.2. Classification (NCBI taxonomy): domain Eukaryota; kingdom Metazoa; phylum Chordata; class Mammalia; order Carnivora; family Otariidae; genus Callorhinus; species Callorhinus ursinus. Next base: position 29,267,878 of record NW_027397074.1, read on the forward strand.
GCACAAACAATGAATCATGGAACACTACATCCAAAACTAATGATGTAATGTATGGTGATTAACATAATAAAAAAATAAAAATTAAAAAAAATTACTTCCCTCTCCCCCATACATACACAAACATTTGTTGATAATGATATATCCTATTTTTATGTCCACATATGTATAATTTTATCTTAGAGAAGTTAGATTCCTATCTGTAGAATTTTCAGAAGAAACTGGATAAAGCAAGCAGTACAAATTTAGCATAAGACAACTAGAAAAGATGTAGGGTCTGAAAGAAGGGGTGGTGGGGGAACCTAGCTGGTAGTTAACATTTGCTGTTAATTCTTATGTGCTAGGCAATATTCCAAGTGCTTTATATGTACTAAGTCGTCTAATCCTCATAGCAATGCCTTGAAAAATGTATAAATATTATGGCACTTTAAAAGTAAGAAACTGAGCCTCAAGGAAGGTATGTCCAAAATCATATGGCGAAAAATGGTGAAGTTTTGCATACAATCTGTCTAGCTCCAGAGTCCACATTTTCCACCATTAACAGGCTAGCGTTTTTGTTTCAAGAGTGCAAAATCCTCCCAACTTGTGACAGTATAATTTCTAGTGTGTGATTGAAGACTTTATCATGTTGATAACAACTGATTTATGCTAGCAAGAACATGGTCATTTTGTGATAAACCAATAATAATTACAAGTTAATGACAATATAATTTCAAAAGAACCAAATGTAACTCTGGATTCTTCAACTGTTTACTAGAAGATACCACAGTTCAATCATGCCTTAAATACAGCAAGTTTTAGCCACAATGTTTAAAATATTTACATGTATCTCAGATTCCTATACTTAATATTTGAATCCGAACATCTAATTAAGTGCTTAAGTCCCACAGTTTTAGTCTGGTAGTCTAAAGCACAATATCAAAGACATATAGGGACAAAATAGTAAACGGGAGTTCATTTCATGATGCATTTTACAGCCAATTTCAGGAACTGACATGGATGAACCATCATCTATCCTTTATTTAATGACCCAAATCTTTCTTCAAATACTCCCAATGATTTTAACATCACTATACATTAAACAGATGAAAATCCTGTGAAACTACTGAATGTCTTTTATATTTGTCTCTAAGAGCAGTGTTCACTGTTACACTTACCTACTTTCATATCAAGTCTGTCACATGGTTGAATTAAAAACATTTTTTGTCCAATGCAAAAGGTATTTTATTTTGAATCATAGTGATTGAAAAAAATTTAAAGGACTTTGAAGAGTGGATGAATACCTGTGCAATTTCTAGATCTTATAGAAATCTCCAATAGCTTATAAGGAAAACAGAATGGTTATTTTATTCACTGATATTAAAATGTGTTGATTTCAATCAGACAAGCAGTAACACAATCATTTGCCTTATAAATCATAAGGCTCAATCGTAAGTTAACAAATTTATTATCCTGTCATTTTAAGTATAGCCTAATTAGAGTTGAAATATTTTTTAAACATTGCATTTTAATTCATCTACAATCTGTTTGATTCCTTTCAAATGAGTTGCCAATTTTGCCATTATTAAACACTTCCTTTTCCACCTATAAAAATTCTGTTTAGGCTTTCATTAGTAAATGAATTTCTATATATATAGTACTATACACATTATGAATGAATAAACTACATTTTTAGTATATAATCCAGTAAACTACCAAGCTATTTAAGAAAAATGGTATGCCATGTAGTTAATAAGTTTGACAAACACCGTATTACTCAAAACTACTTGCATTTACAGAATTTGACTATTTCAAGTGCACATACCAGTACATAATAAAATAGTATGTCAAGTCCTAAAAATAAAGTTCTAAAATGAACCCTATTAAAAATAATTTAAAGAAGAATGCTGGTTCAAATTCCTTCAAAGTTCTTTTATTCTACTCAACAAAAGTTTGAATCCAGACAATGCTGAAAAAGATTGAGAGTTAAAAAAGATTCTGCCAAATTCTACTAAAGAAGGAAAGGACTATTAATAAATACTATGGCTTGGTCTTCCCCAGTTAACTTTTAAATGTTCTCTCACATTTCTGGAGTAAAATTTTAAAGTTCTAAATAAACTAATTTATGCAAATTATTTTAAAATATTATTTCCTATTCCTTCTTCAAATAAGACCTATATCATATCAAATTAAGCTATTCTACCAAACCACTTATGTAAAATTGACCAAAATCAATCTTTTAAATAAAACAAACCAAATCAAACAAGTCATTGTCACAGATTCTTAACTTTCCTGGGCTGCTTTTTATCATGAGAATAAAGATGCATACTTAGCTTCCAACACTGACCCTACTAGTTGATCTAGAACCTGGACCTAAAATTCAATTATAAAATGAGGGAACAGGACCTGGCCTCAGAGTATACTTTCAACTCAAAATTACATTCCAATCTTGTTTAAAACACTTGCTTTTAGAAGATGGTATCTGAAAGAAGTTAAAAAATATAAAATCCTGTTTATAACAACATTTTCACTAAAACTCTATTATTTACTGCTCTTTAAAACTTGGCTTATTTTCTTGAAAACAAATAGCTTATACTATGAAAAGATAATGATACTGTATATCCCAATATGGAAACTTAGTTAAAAATATAAAAATATTCTTCTAAGTTCAGATGGATTTGTACTGATTCTTTGCCTCCCACACTTAGATTTTTTTTTTTAATCTCTGCAAGAGATAAGAAGCTGTGGAGGGACAATGAACAAGGAGTTGCACAGTTATTTTGTTGGATCCTAGTGATTACATATTAATAAATGTCTTTGAAACCATGTTTAAAAGAGACTAGAAACAAGAAGATAAAAGTGCTAGGGACCATTTTGGTTTTTTTCTTTTAAAGAACAGAAATGCACAATGGATATTTGTTTTTCATATATTACAACTCAATATATATAGTTGAACAAGTCATAGTGAGGTACTTTGAGCTGGATACCTTCCCCTTTGGGTTTTTTTTTTTTTTTTTTACTAAAATGCAGATACTTGCTTGTATAATTTTACTAAACGTTAACAAAAAGGTTAGAACCAAGTCTTTATGTTTACAAGGCTATGAAACCTACCCACACATTTTTAACACCTTCCTAAACACAGGTCACTCCTCTGGAATTTAGTATTGGCCCTTCATTTCATAATACATTGCCTTATTTTCCTCAAACACAAGTTATAAAGCCAAAAAAAGTAAAAGCACTGTTACTTCTTAGATGGTCACCATTTGATCATTAACCTTCCTGGCATTTAAAGCCAAAATAATGGTTCTGAGATTTCAAACATTTACATATTACCCACAACTCCATGTGTCTTTGATGTTGAGTTATTTGAAAAGAATTCACTGGGATTTGAACTTCAATATAATCTGATCTAGAAGTAGTTTCCCCCCCCTTTTTTTTTTAATTTAGACAAGGTAGAAGGAGCAAAGGAAGGAGAGAAAGCATCTCAAGCAGACTCCATGCCCAGCACAGAGCCCGATGCGGGGCTCCATTTCATGACCCTGAGATCATGACCTGAGTGGAAATCAAGACTCAGATACCTAACCGACTGAGCCACCCAAGTGCCCCAGCTTTCCTTCTTTTCTAACAACTGGACTCCATTTTGAACTTCATCACTAGAACCTTTCACTTCCCCCTAAAACTATTTTATAAAAATGACCAATAGAATGTCAATTTTCATAACTACATACTTAGTTGTATCTTTAAGAAGCTGTTTTATTGTGTTTACTATTAAAAGAGTTGGAAAAGACTGCCCCAGGAAGCGGCAGCTTCCTTTCTCACATCTGGGATCAACAGTCAGAATCAAGGAATCAGACAAGTTTATGCTTCTCGTCACCACATTCTTCTAACCCAAGCTCAGAAATCTTTTGGTTTCAGGGCACCTGAGTGGCTCAGTTGGTTAAGCGTCTGCCTTCGGCTCAGGTCATGATCCCAGGGTCCTGGGATGGAGCCCCACATGGGGCTTCCTGCTCAGCTGGGAGCCTTCTTCTCCCTGTCCCTCTGCCCCTACCCCCTGTTCCATGCACACGCACACTCCCCCTCAAATAAAATCTTTAAAGAAAAAAAAAAGACCGCATCAAGAACTAATGATGTAATGTATGGTGATTAACATAATAAAAAAAATCTGTTGGTTTCCATTACCTCAGCCAAGTCATAACAGATGATAAATTAGTACCTAATTGAGCCTAATACTTGAACCAGGAGCTATGGCACTGATGTTAAAAAAAACAAAACAAAACAAAAACACAATGGTATTAATAGATAATATTTGCTCATGTTCTGTCAGGCACTGTTAATAATTATTTCTCACAATAAAATTTGAGATAGGTACCAATATTATGCTCACACATGGTATAGAAACCAAAACTTTGGACAAATTAAGTACATTGGCCAAGATCACACAGCTGTGTTAAAGTCAAAGGAATATGGAATAATCATTGCATTAAATAAGAGAGACTCCTTAATGTGCATGAAGAACTTTCTCCCACTGTCTTTCAACCTTCTTCTGTGGTCTAGTTCTTTCACTGCTCCTAATTAAAACCTCAAGAAAGTATCTGCAGCTTTCTAGTTTACTGTAGTCAAAAGAACAACCTAATTTCACTAGTCAAATGTCTACTTACTGTAATAAAACCTCAGACCTAATAAAAAAGACATCTGTTTTCCCATCTTGAGTCCATTTCGGGCCTAGAACTCTGTAGTAGTGAGGGGGTTGGGGGCTTTCTTCTCCTCCCTCTCCCCCTTCCCAGACTGTGTGACTCAATAGTTAGATGGGGCAGTGGGGACAGGGGAAATGCCACTGTTATGTGAAGTCAGGGTCCTCTGGGCAATAGAAGGACAATTCCTGATTGGGGGGGAGGCAGGGGAAGGAGAATAAACACATTTGTCAGTTTCTCCAAGCTTCATTCACTGTGAATGCTGAACTTCTTCTAACATGGAATATTCTTGTTTCTGCTGGTGGGTTCCACTAAGTTCCCTTTGCTTCCAGAGTCTATCTTTGGTCTTTTCAGGTAGATAAACTTTCAAAATGGCTTCAAGCCAACTCCTTTGCAAGAATCAGTTAAGCATATACATCCTTCCCCTCCCACACGTCAGTGCAGTTGACTCCTCATGCAGCTTTCTACTCCTCTGGGGTCAGGCAGGGGCATCTGTCTCATCTCTTCAGGCACATATATAAAGTGTTCCTCTCCAAAACTCCAGGAAATGTTATCAGGCTCAATGAGTGGACATTTTGAAGTTTCTCCAAATTAATTTCAGGTGAGGGGGAAACATTCCCCTCCTCATAAAGTATCCCTTTCCATTCCTCCATGCAAAAGTGTTGGAAGCAGAGATAATTTGGCCCAAACAAGCCTTTTCCACAGGCCTCAATGTTTTCATCAAACCTCTAGCTACCCCTAACATATTCTCCTAGTAACTGATAAGCTCAGCATTGAAAACTCAATTTCACTATCTTATTTCCAAGTCCCACTGAGTGGTATAGATCTTACTTGGAATGTGCCCAACACACTGGCACATTCTTATATTCCTTGAAATTTTCTAATTTTAACACATTATGGTCTCTTAGAAAGTTAAAAAGGAATTTTCCCAACTGTAACCTTGGAAATAGGTGATGAATAGGTTTACAGAATTGATTTGCAAAACTATCCACCCAACCTAAGCAATGCGAAATAACATCTCACAAGAGCTGAAAAATCTTTACTCAAGTTAATATCAAGTGGAAAAAGGTGTCACAAATCCCCAATCCCTCAAAATCCCATAGATATATGTATATTCAGGATAAAATCAGAGCAAATATATTAGTTACCTTCAAATGTATTTACATGGATAGAGTACAGCGATCCATATAAATAAAATGAAGGATAATCTAAACATGGCTTACTGATAAGTATTAAGTATTCAACAAAATAAAAATTCATAGATACTAATGATTCAAGGTAAATTCTAGTGCAATCAGGAAAAACAGGGCACATGTTAAGGATAAGAAGTTGCTCAGGTGAGCCTAACTTACACGAAGGCACTCATACTGTCAGTGGGACACAAGTGAACCAAATTACAGTTTAAAGGCTTAGCTCACAAAGTTATTTTCCTACACTTAAAGACAAACTATTCATGCTTAAAAGTCTAGACCCTGCACACAGTGAACTTAGCACCTGTGGTGTGCTATACTCATGTCTAGACAAAAATATTTCGACGGAGTAACATTTCAATTACAACTTAAAGGTCAAGTATTCACCATGCTAACGAGCTTAAAACCTATGTTTTACTACTTATGTGCTTCAGAAGAAAAAAAAAGGACTAAGGAAAAACTGTGGCAGAAACATCAAATATCCAGTAGTTTATGAAGTCAAATGGTAACTCATCCAGCTTCTAGTGAAGATTCAAGGATTTCCCGTTGAAGGAATGAAGATGCTGATCGGAATCACCTGAGAAATATCCTACCCCACCTCCACCTGCCCTAACAAAAGCTTCTGGGAGTGGGAAAGCTGACGGTGCATGTCCAGTGTGAAAAATCTAGCATTTATGGCATGTACAGCATATTACACATAGCATATATAGAATATTCCCAATAATCAATCCACCGATTGCCTTTTAATTTTAAGATTAAGGTAACTGGCTTCAAACCGTTAAGTGACTTGTTTTAGACATTAGCATAGCTCCAACAAAAATCTTTAGATGTCTTTTACTCTGTAACGTAACTGAAATTGTATTAAAATAGCTTATAGGTGGGGGGCGGAGCAAGATGGCGGAGGAGTAGGAGACCTAGATTTCGTCTGGTCTCAGGAATTCAGCTGAATAGGGATCAAACCATTCTGAACACCTACGAACTCAACAGGAGATCAAAGAGGAGAGTAGCAACAACTCTCTGAACAGAGAAGGGACCACTTACTGGAAGGTAGGACGTGCGGAGAAGTGAATCCAAGGCGATATTCAGGAGGATAGACGGCGGGGGAGGGGGCCTCCGTCGGCCGGTTCTGGCAAGTGCTAGAGCCGCGGAGCACAAAATTGGAACTTTTAGAAGTCGGCTCCGCTGAGGGACGTCGCTCCAGTGGCTAAGCGGGGGTAGAACCCTCGCGGGACAGTGGGGTCTCAGAACCCTTGGGGTCACAGAAAGACCAGGGGAGCCTGAGTGCGCCAGAGCTCCCAAGTATCGGAGCGGGGAAGCCGGCTGCAGAGACGGAGCCGAGGCGCGGGCTCTCAGCTCGGGGTTGCCATAAACTGTGATCCGCGGCCCAGTCGGGCTACTGCTCCTCCAGCAGGGACCCAGCAAGCGGCAGATCCGGGGAGACTCCCCTTCCTTCCCGGGGAGGAGCGGCGTGGGAACGCACCGCAGGGATCTGCTGGGTTTGGAGACTCCACATGGGGTCGGGTGCCAGAGATACAAACGCTCGGTCACAGGCCGGGTGAGCACGGAGTGCGGCCGGAGACCGGGGACAAGGGAGTGACTGCTTTTCTCTGGGGGCGCACTGAGGAGCGGGGCCCCGAGTTCTCAGCTCCTCCGGGTGGAGATTGGGAGGCCACCATTTCTGCCCTGGTCCTCCAAAGCTGTACCCAGAGCTTGCAGGGAACAAAAGCTCCTGAGAACAAACCCGAGCAGCTTGCTTAGCCAGGACGGACAAGGGCGGGGCAATTCAGCCTCCGGCAAAGACATTTGGAAACCACGGCAACAGGTCCCTCCCCCAGAAGATCAGCAGGAACAGCCAGCAAGCCAAGACCAAGTTTACCGATCAAGGAGAACGGGAGAACTCCAGCGCTAGGGGAATACGGCACATAGAATTCATGGCTTTTTTTTCACCATGATTCATTAGTTCATCAAAGTTAATTTTTGTTAACTGTTTTTTTTTTCTTTTTCTTTTTCCCTTTTTCAACCAACATCTCATCAATCTCTTTTTTTCAAAAAAAAAAACTTTTTATTTTTCATTTTTAGAGTCATATTTTATCCCTTCATAGTAGTTACCCTGATTTTTGGCATATATATATAAGTTGTTCTCTCTTTAAAATTTTGAGA
>NW_027397074.1:29275994-29277919 GCF_003265705.2 Callorhinus ursinus
CTTTTATAATTTTCATCTTTACAGTCATCTTCTCTCCCTTCATTGTATCAACCCTTATTTTGTACATATATGTCTTTCTTCCTTTAAAATTTTAGGAGGCACTTTTTTCTCACAGATCAAAATACGCCCAAAATCTAGTGTGTGGCACTGATCTATGCACTAGCCTGATCATATTTGATCACATTCTGCTTCTTTTTGTATTGTTCTGTTTTTGTTTTTATCTTTTTTTTCTTTTTCTTTTTTTTTTCTCTTTCTTTTTTCTTTCTATCCCTTTCTTTTCCCCTGGTTTCAGGTCTTTTCTGATTTGTATACAGTATATTTGCTGGGGACGTTGTTAACCTGTTAGCATTTTGTTCTCTCATTCATCTATTCTCCTCTGGACAAAATGACAAGACGAAAAAAATCACCTCAGCAAAAAGAACAAGAGGTAGTACCGTCAGCCAGGGACCAACTCAATATGGACATTAGTACGATGTCGGACCTAGAGTTCAGAATCATGACTTTAAAGATACTAGCTGGGCTTGAAAAAAGTGTGGAAGTTATTAGAGAAACCCTTTCTGGAGAAATAAAAGAACTAAAATCTAACCAAGTCGAAATCAAAGAGGCTATTGATGAGGTGCAATCAAAAATGGCGGTACTAAATGCTAGGATAAATGAGGCAGAAGAGAGAATCAGTGATATAGAAGACCAAATGATGGAAAGTAAAGAGGCTGAGAAAAAGAGGGAGAAACAACTACAGGATCACGAGGGCAGAATTCGAGAGATAAGTGATTCGATAAGATGAAACAACATTAGTATAATTGGGATCCCAGAAGAAGAAGAAAGAGAGAGGGGGGCAGAAGGTATATTGGAGCAAATAATAGCAGAGAACTTCCCTAATGTGAGGAAGGAAACAGGCATCAAAATCCAGGAGGCACGGCTAGAACCCCTCTCAAAATCAATAAAAATAGGTCAACACAACGACATCTAATAGTAAAACTTACGAGTCTCAGAGACAAAGAGAAAATCCTGAAAGCAGCTCGGGAGAGGAGATATGTAACCTATAATGGTAAAAACATTAGATTGGCAACAGACCTATCCACAGAGACCTGGCAGGCCAGAAAGGACGGGCAAGATATCTTCAGAGCACTAAACGAGAAAAATATGCAGCCAAGAATACTATATCCAGCTAGTCTGTCATTGAAAATAGAAGGAGAGATAAAAAGCTTCCAGAACAAACAAAAACTAAAGGAATTTGCAAACATGAAACCAGCCCTCCAAGAAATATTGAAAGGGGTCCTCTAAACAAAGAGAGAGCCTAAAAGCAGCAAAGATCAGAAAGGAACACAGATAACACACAGTAACAGTCACCTTACAGGCAATACAATGGCACTAAATTCATACCTTTCAATAGTTACCCTGAATGTAAATGGGCTCAATGTCCCAATCAAAAGACACAGGCTATCAGATTGGATTAAAAAACAAGACCCATCCATATGCTGCCTGCAAGAGACTCATTTTAGACCCAAAGACACCCCCAGATTGAAAGTGAGGGGGTGGAAAACCATTTACCATGCTAATGGACACCAAGAGAAAGCTGGGGTGGCAATCCTTATATCAGACAAACTAGATTTTAAAACAAAGACTGTAATAAGAGATGAGGAAGGACACTATATGCTACTTAAAGGGTCTATCCAACAAGATCTAACAATTGTAAATATCTATGCCCCAAACATGGGAGCAGCCAATTATATAAGGCAATTAATAACAAAAGCAAAGAAACACATTGACAACAATACAATAATAGTGGGGGACTTTAACACCCACCTCACTGAAATGGACAGATCATCTAAGCAAAAGATCAACAAGGAAATAAAGACTTTAAAGGACACACTGGACCAAATGGACTTCACAGACATATTCAGAACATTCCATCCCAAAGCAAC
>NW_027397074.1:29282919-29487428 GCF_003265705.2 Callorhinus ursinus
GACCAAGTGGGATTTATCCCTGGGCTGCAAGGCTGGTTCAACATCCGCAAATCAATCAACGTGATACAATACATTAACAAAAAAAAGAGCAAGAATCATATGATCCTCTCAATAGATGCAGAAAACGCATTTGACAAAGTACAGCATCCTTTCTTGATCAAAACTCTTCAGAGTATAGGGATAGAGGGTACATACCTCAATATCATCAAAGCCATCTATGAAAAACCTACAGCGAATATCATTCTCAATGGGGAAAAGCTGAGAGCTTTTCCCCTAAGGTCAGGAACGCGGCAGGGATGTCCACTCTCACCACTGCTATTCAACATAGTATTAGAAGTCCTAGCCACAGCAATCAGACAACAAAAAGAAATCAAAGGCATCCAAATCCGCAAAGAAGTCAAACTCTCACTCTTTGCAGATGATAGGATACTGTATGTGGAAAACCCAAAAGACTCCACCCCAAAACTGCTAGAACTCATACAGGAATTCAGTCAAGTAGCAGGCTATAAAATCAATGCACAGAAATCAGTGGCATTCCTATACACCAACAAGACAGAAGAGAGACAAATCAAGGAGTCAATCCCATTCACAATTGCACCCAAAACCATAAGATACCTAGGAATGAATTTAACCAAAGAGGCAAAGGATCTGTACTCAGAAAACTATAAAATACTCAGGAAAGAAATTGAAGAAGACACCAAGAAATGGAAAAACGTTCCATGCTCATGGATTGGAAGAACAAACATTGTGAAGATGTCAATGCTACCTAGAGCAATCTACACATTCAATGCGATCCCCATCAAAATACCATCCACTTTTTTCAAAGAAATGGAACAAATAATCCTAAAATTTTATGGAACCAGAAGAGACCCCGAATAGCCAGAGGAATATTGAAAAAGAAAAGCAAAGCTGGCGGCATCACAATTCCGGACCTCCAGCTCTATTACAAAGCTGTCATCATCAAGACAGTATGGTACTGGCACAAAAACAGACACATAGATCAATGGAACAGAATCGAGAGCCCAGAAATGGACCCTCAACTCTATGGTCAACTCATCTTTGACAAAGCAGGAAAGAATGTCCAGTGGAAAAAAGACAGTCTCTTCAACAAATGGTGTTGGGAAAATTGGACGGCCACATACAGAAGAATGAAACTGGACCATTTCCTTACACCACACACAAAAATAGACTCCAAATGGTTGAAAGACCTAAACGTGAGACAGGAGTCCATCCAAATCCTAAAGGAGAACACAAGTAGCAACCTCTTCGACCTCAGCCGCAGCAACTTCTTCCTAGAAACATCACCAAAGGCACAGGAAGCCAGGGCAAAAATGAACTATTGGGATTTCATCAAGATAAAAAGCTTTTGCACAGCCAAAGAAACAGTCCACAAAACCAAAAGACAACCGACAGAATGGGAGAAAAGATTTGCAAATGACATATCAGATAAAGGGCTAGTATCTAAAATCTATAAAGAACTTATCAAACTCAACACCCAAAGAACAAATAATCCCATCAAGAAATGGGCAGAAGACATGAACAGACATTTTTCCAAAGAAGACATCCAAATGGCCAACAGGCACATGAAAAAGTGCTCAACATCACTCAGCATCAGGGAAATCCAAATCAAAACCTCAATGAGATACCACCTCACACCCGTCAGAATGGCTAAAATTAACAAGTCAGGGAACGACAGATGTTGGCGGGGATGTGGAGAAAGGGGAACCCTCCTACACTGTTGGTGGGAATGCAAGCTCGTGCAACCCCTCTGGGAAACAGTATGGAGGTTCCTCAAACAGTTGAAATTAGAGCTACCATTCGATCCAGCAATTGCACTACTGGGTATTTACCCCAAAGATACAAATGTAGGGACCCGAAGGGGTACGTGCACCCCGATGTTTATAGCAGCAATGTCCACAATAGCCAAACTGTGGAAAGAGCCAAGATGTCCATCGACGGATGAATGGATAAAGAAGAGGTGGTATATATACACAATGGCATATTATGTAGCCATCAAAAGGAATGAGATCTTGCCATTTGCAACGACGTGGATGGAACTGGAGGCTGTTATGCTAAGTGAAATAAGTCAATCAGAGAAAGACATGTATCATATGACCTCACTGATATGAGGAATTCTTAATCTCAGGAAAGAAACTGAGGGTTGCTGGAGTGGTCGGGGGTGGGAGGGTTGGGGTGGCTGGGTGATGGACATTGGGGAAGATATGTGCTACGGTGAGCACTGTGAATTGTGTAAGACTGTTGAATCACAGATCTGTACTTCTGAAACAAATAACGCAACATATTTTAAGAAAAAAGAAAAAGAAGAAGATAGCAGGAGAGGAAGAATGAAGGGGAGTAAGTCAGAGGGGGAGACGAACCAGGAGAGATGATGGACTCTGAAAAACAAACTGAGGTTTCTGGAGGGGAGGAGGGTGGGGGGATGGGTTAGCCTGGTGATGGGTATTGAGGAGGGCACATTCTGCATGGAGCACTGGGTGTTATGAACAAACAATGAATCATGGAACAGTACACCAAAACAAATTATGTAATATATGGTGATTAACATAACAATAAAAAATTGAGAAAACAAAACAAAACAAACAAACAAAAATAGCTTATAGGTATGGCATTAAATTTGTTTTGTATTCCAAAAAAGTTTCTCTCCCCGCCCCAAAATAATTCTAAATAGGCTGCACTCACAGAACTTTCCAAAGTATTTTTCAGTGGAATATGCACAGTACCAGGGTTCTGTTTAACAAAATTGGCACTAACCTTAACTTTCGTTTTATATTAAAAACGTTATTTCTAGATGAAGAAACAGATAATGGGAATTTATCTTCAAGTTTTTGAAAGGACTTATTCTGCCATATCGTTAACCAGCCCTGCTTCAGCTGGACAGAATTATTCCATTAAATCGGTCTGTTTATCCAGTGAGAACCCTCTAAATTTTACTCTCAACATGAACTTCATTTTCTACAGTCTAACTTCAGGTTGTATTTGTTCAAGGGAATAAAAGAGGACTTTTGGAACCATGAAAAAGCTTAGAATGATAAAAACTATCTCATAAACACGTTAAGTTACTTAACTGTTTCCACTAGGTCAAATCTAACCAATCTTCCCCCAGCCTACTCCATTCTCCTCCCGAAAATGGGGAAAATCAGGAACCATTTGGGAACTTTCAGTTCTTGGGATGTCTAAGCAGACAAAACCGACAACCAACAATGTTGACTGTGGGTTCTCGGCAAAACAAACAAACAAACAAACAAACAAACAAAAAACCCTGGGCAGAGAGCTGAGGTCCTGCGGGGCGCAGGGGTCCGGGATGGGCACAGGTGGGGCTCATCCTGCGCCCGTGGTGTGTTCTGGGTTCCCCCCGCGGCTCCCCTCAAGAAAGGACATGTGGGCTAGAGGTACTCACTCAGCTGGTATGCAATGGGCGCAAAACGGCGGGGCCGAGGGAGGCAGAGACCTCCTGGGACGCAGACTAGTCCCCTGAGCCAGGCAAGCTCTGCGCTTAGGACCCGAGCTTGCCTAGAAGGCACCTGCGGATTGCTCCGCCTGCCCCGGACTCCAGACCCTTGCACCCCGCCTACCCACGAACGCCCCGCCCCACGCCCGCTCTGCGTCGGAAGCTGCTCTAGCCTCAGTGTAGCTGAGGTCGGTACTGGACAACTCTCCCTCCCGCCTCTCCGTTGTTCCTGTGAAGGAGGACCCACTGTGCTCCCGGGCCTCGAGACTCCAATCCCCTGTTCAAGGGTTCAGTGGTTTCACAACGGCCAGTGGCCAGGCCCAAACCTAAACCCTGTGTCCCAGCACCCTTGCCAGTCCTGGGACCACGGTCCGCTATACCATCTAAGGTTGAGTTGAGAGACTGGTACATACCTGCCCATTCAGAATTAATCCTGAGTCTAAACATTCTATATTCTCTCCAACTCTCTCACACTATAACACTTCTGCCCCACCAACCCCCCTGAAAATAAAGTGCATGGAACATCAAAGGACGCCACTGTATTCCTGTTCCTTTCTCATGCTTACCTTTTTGGATTTGGTGTTCTCTAACCTGAAAATGTCAGAGGTGGAACCACGGTAAACACAGCGCTGCAGTGCTGAAAGCTGAAACCATGGCTTTTAAAAAAAACATTTCAATCTATGAAATTTCTCCTTTTCCATCCACAAGCCTCAATGAATAGATTCTTTTCAAGTAATCATGACATTTGCCAATTGAATATAAACTAGGGTTTCTCAATCTTAACACTACTGACATTTTGGGCAGGGTAATTCTTTGTTGTGGGGCTGTCCTGTGCATTGTAGGATGTTTAGCAGTATCCTTGGCCTCTATTGACTAGGTACCAGTAGTACCCTTTCAGTTGTTAAAATGAGAAAGGTCTCCAGATTATGCCAAAGGTTCCTTTGGAGCAAAACCATCTCTTCCCCTTAAAGAACCATCGATCTATACCATTCAAGTAGTGAATTTTAAAAACAGTTTGGAAAAATCTACTTCTCTACATTATAAGTTACTCCCAGGATGCCTTATGTGGTAGGGTGACAACGTTGAGAGTTTTCCTGGGACTATCATATACTTTACCTATATTATTCAAAACTGAAAACAAATGGAGTGCGTGGCAATTTCTTTACTGGCATTTTATGTTCTATTTCCTTTCCCTGATATATTAAAAATAGACTCCAGGGAAAAAATAAGGTTAATTGCCCTGTATGCATGGGAAATGGATGAATACATTAATCAAGGGCATTGCAGATCACCCAAAATGTAAATACAGGACAAATTTACAGATTAAATCTGACAAAAATGGAAAAGAAATGCAACATATTGTTAGACAAGGTTTCAGACCTTATTTCACTTATGAAATCAAGTTAATGAAAAAGATGTTACATATTGAATTAAAATACATATAATTTATTTTTTTGATAAAAGGTCTATTGCTAGTCCTTAGTTTGCTGATTATGGGAGAAAAACTTCACTAAAATAATTATGTTAAATGTATTCACATAATATCTAAGAAATTAATTCTATCTGTAGCAATGGAAACTTGTTCATGTGAAACAAAGTTAACTAAACTAAAAGGCATCCAATGAAGATTATGGAATTATCACTATTAACTGGAATCTGTGTAGAGCTCTAGTTTAGGGTTCTGGTTTTGACTTACTTCTATGGACATCTCATAAAAACACACACTCTCCTCCCAGTGACTTCACTTTACCATCCACAAATTCTTCCTGTTTTTTTGCACTTTTCAAATTTCAAAAAACATTCGTGTCTACTATGTCATTTATTACTCATAAGTATCTGAAATAAGTAAGGAAGGATTTGCCTTCCGTCTTAGAGAAAGGGAAATTGAAGCTTCCTGAACAACAGTGAGTAAACAAGAGCAAGGACTCACACTAGTTTGGGGTCTTATATACTTTCCACTCTTTCAAATTAACTTTATTAATCGGTATTTTTTTTCTACTTTACTGACCTGAATCACATTTGGTGACTGTTCATGAACTCTGCAAAATAAACTGGCTCAACAGACTTAAAAAAACAAACAAAACAACAACTTTCTATTCCTTATTGAGACTTCAAGACTGAAATTGATAAACCTGAATTCAAGCCTTAGGCTAGGACTAACTCACTTTGTGATGGGTTCCTCTGGAGTCTCAGTTGTTTCCTAACAACCCATACTTTGAAGATTGATAAGATGTATGGAGGAGCACCTGGGTGGCTCAGTCAGTTAAGCATCTGCCTTCGGCTCAGGTCATGATCTCAGGGTCCTGGGATGGAGTCTCGCATTGAGCTCTGTGCTCAGCGGAGAGTCTGATTGTCCCTATCCCTCTCCCTCCATGCTCTCTCTCTTTCTCTCTCAAATAAATAAATAAAATCTTTCAAAAAAAAAGATATATGGAAAGACTCTACTGTTGACGGACTTGAAAGTTACCTCAGCAAGTGTACCCAAAATAATCTTAAAAATATAGAAGATTTCACTTTGTTAATTAGGGATCTGTGACATTTTTAAATTGTTCTTTCAATATGTTTTACAGAAACAGATGGTTGCAAAAGTGGACAGAGATGAATGAATAAACAAGGAAAACCTTGTTTTCAAGGTTTCAAGGAAACCTATAGCAAGGAGGAGGAGAGAAGGAAGTGGAAAATACTGGGTTTCTCCTATTAGGAAAATCAAAAGAATTTATTGAGACCATGGACATATGGTAGACTCTCACTTAGAAATTTTTCTGCATTTCTCTTCAGACAATAAAGGGAAATGATAATGGGGACATAAAATGGGAAAAAATATGTTTCACTTGAAACAACTGGATCGCTGGTTGGTAAGCTTCACAACTAATTAAGAAAGCTAAATAATAAAATTAACATCTAACAATCACAGAACTTCATAGCCAGTGCAGAACTAGAGGCCATCTAATTTATTCCTCTTCTTAATCAAATTTTGACAAATTGCAATGGAGATCATTGCCAAAGATGATGGAAGAGCTGGAGCAGCTAAAGCAGAGAGTTCCTCCAAAACTAAGATAGTATGAGGCGTATTATGTTTCAATACTGAACACCTGATAAAAGGTGGCTGAAAATTGAAGTTTTACCTTATGAAAGAGAGGCTTGAGGTTTGTATATATGTGTGTTGTGTGCATGTGTATTTCATAATCACCTAGGCATCTCCAGTACAGCAAATTTTGTGTGAGCAGAGATGGATGACCCATGTGATTCTCAGAGCCATTTCTCAACATTTTCAGCACCCTGCCTTATATTTCAACATATTTCAGAATATTGAATCTCAACTCTGGCTGTATACACATACAACCTGCAGAACTTTAAAAAATAAGACTGCCTAGGTTCCAACACCTAGATTTTGATTTGTATGGGTGAGAACCTGGAATTAGTGTAACAGGTCCCCAGGTGATTCCAATGTACTGCCAGAATTGAAAACGATCGTTTTAGGATTACAGCCATAAAGAATAGGGAAAGTGAAAATTTAAGAACAATAAGGAGAAAGTCATGTTAAAAATATTCAATAATAGAAAATTTGGGCAAGTATTTATATACTTTAATTTATACACTTTTAAATTTTAATCTTAGGGGCTCCTGGGTGGCTCAGTTAAGCGTTTGCCTTCTGCACAGGTCAAGATCCTGGCATCTTGAGATCCAGCCCCCCCTCTGGCTCCTGGATCAGCGGGGAGTCAGTTTCTCCCTCTGCCTCTCCTCCCTGCTTGTGCGTTCTCTTTCACTCTCTCAAAGAAATAAATAAAATCTTTAAAAAAATAAAATAAATTTTAATCTTAATTTGGAAACTAATATTTTATTTTTGTGTTCATTTTAGTAAAAAACAGTCCCTCTCCCTCTCTCTCTCTCTCTCCCTCCCTCTCTACATATGCCTAAACTTTTAGCTAGCCAAATCCAAAAGTGTGTTCAAAAGAGAATATAATATGATCAAATATGATTCACATTATGAATATATGTAAGTCTAACATCAAAATATATATATATATCTAAAATTCTTATTGATAGGTTAAAAAGAAAAAATTCAAGATTATGTCCATATATGAAGAAAAGGAATTGAAAAAGTCTATTCCTATATGTTGTAAAAATTATCAGCAAACTAGGAAATTTGTCAGTATTTACTAATTAAACAAATGCCTATGCTATGACCCAGAAATCCTGGAATTAGCACATACCCAAGTGAAATTATTTCATATATACCAAAAGAAAAACAGCAACAACAACAAAAACCCTTATACAAGAATATCCAGAGCAGCTTTAGTCATGATAGCTCCAGGTGTATGTTGTAGTCAGCTTGCAAAAACTCATAAGGAATTTTGTGAGCTTATTGTTAAGCCATGCAACTTGGAATTGGCCATGGTGAAAACATTTACACCAGGAGAACTGGCAAATGCTGCAAATCAGTGTGTCTCCATACTTCTCCCTAACCCCAGCCAGCTTACCAGCACACCACTGAATAATTCCAAAATGGAAGTCATCCAAGTGTCATGAAATTAGATAAACACTAGGTGGTATATTCATAAAATGGAATAATATATGACAGTAAAAAGAATAAATTATTGATGCAATAACATGAGTAAATCTCAGAAATGTAATATTGATTGAAGGAAGTTAGACCAAAGGAATATGGCAACCTATAATTATAGAATTCGGAATATTGATTACCTCTGGAAATCAAGTGATATTGAGTATAAAGGGGCATGAAGAGATTCTGGGGGTGATGGAAATATTCTACATTTTGTTCAAGATAGTAGTGACATGGTTCTATACATATATGCATTAATTGAGCTACATACTATAGGTAAATTATGTCTTAATAAATAAAGATTTAGGTTTATATGAAAGATAAAGAAGTACATAAAGTTAAGGTAATTTTGAGAAAGTTGACCAAAAAAACAGGTATATATCCTGTTTGATATTAAAACATTTCATAACCACAGTAAAAAAGCATATGGAATAAGCACAACAGAGAAATAACCAATAGAAAGAATACAGAGCTCAAAAAGACATAAACATAATTTGATACAAGATAAATAAGGCTCCACAAAGCAATGAGTTACAAAGAGATTATTTAATAGATTATGAAGGGAAAACTCCATATGAATACACAGAGGAAAATAAGACTGAATCATTTAACTGACACCACCATAAGTTAAAAAAAAATGCAAAAGAATATCTTTGTGAACTTGACATGGGAAAGTACGTATTAAAGAAAACCCTGAAACTGAAAACCATAAGTCAAAAATTGATGTGTCTACACAGATCAAAAATGAAGATTTCTATTGAGTGAAAAAGACTACAGAAAAAGGTGGCAGACAGATAACAGCCAGAAATAAGCTAACTGAAGTATTCAACATTGCCAAGGGAGCAATGACAGGTGCTACACTCTTTAGCACAGTAGACACTAGCCACAAGTGACTAGTTAGTGGGAATTACATAAATTTAAAAGTTCACTTCCTCAGTGCCACCAGCCATATTTCAAGTGCACAACAGTCATACACCACTAGTACTATTATATTATATGGCACAGATATAAAACATTTCCATCATTGCAGAAAGTTCTTAGAGCAACATTAATCTAGAATATGGGAGCTTCCACAAATAAACTGGAAATGAATAGCAAAATGATACAAAAAATGACCAAAAAAATTAAGACAAGTCACAAAAGGGGAAACCCATGTAGTTTACATGTAAATGAGTTGCTCAAATTTACTAGCAATTTAAAAGATGCAAATTAAAAAGATGGTATACTTCTACACCTAGGGAACTGAAAAAAAATTGGATGTGGTATAATACCAAGCATTGTCAAGAATGCAAAGAACTAGGAATCCTCTTGCACAACTGGTTGGAAAATAAATTGTTCTGGTTTTACTGGGAAATGTTTGCTCAGTATACAGTCAAATTGAATATGTGTATAAATTCTGGCCCAGTGGCCCCACACTTAGAGAAATCCTCTTAGAGTTTCACAAAGGTATTTCTACAAGGATGTCCATTGTAGTGTTTTATGTAGTTCCAAAATGTTGAAGACATATGCATACTAGGTATCCATTCTTCTGGGAATAGATAAGCAGAATGTAGTGGATGCTCATGGTCAGATACTATGGGGCAACTAGATACAATTCATTAGTTAAATTTACTAAGAAAATATGAGTGAGAATTTAAATATTTTGAATATATTATAAATATTATAAAAAGTATCAAACAGAATAAAGACTATATATAAAATATTTATGTAAAACATGTTATACAAAATAACTATATTTTAGGATACATACATAGTACCTATAATATATATAAGATAAATATATCACATATACAGAGACATATATGTACATGTTATATAGACAATAAGAAGCCTATATCAGGATGAAGAAAATAGGAGTGGAGATAAGACACAGGGGGAAACAAACAAAAGAACAAGTAAAAAAAGAAATAGTGTCCACAGTCCAGAAATTCACCTACACATATATTGGTAATTGATACTCAACAAAGATGCAAAGTCAGTCCAATGGGAAAATGTAGTCTTTCAACAAATGGGCATCTCTATGCAAAAAAAAAAAAAAAGGAAAGAAAAGAAAAGAAATAAAGAAAAAAAGAATCTCAACCCATACCTTGTATCACATGTAAAAATTAATTCAAAATAAGTCTTAAACTAAAATGTAAAACCTAAAAGTATAAAACACCTAGAATAAAACAGTAGAAAATCTCTATGACCTTGAGTTAAGCAAAGATTTCTTAAATATAATACCAAAAGCATGATCCATAAAAGAAAAAGGAAGATAAATTGGACTTCATTAATTTAGGAAATTTTGCTTTTCTAAGACACTGTGCCATAAATGTAAAGGCCCATTTCAGAGTGAGAGAAAATACCTGCAAAACATATCTGATAAAATACAGGTATCTAGAATATACAAAGAACTGTTAAAATTCAATAATAAGAAAATCCAATAGAAAATGGACAAGTGGCTTATACAGACACCTCACCAAAGAAGGTACTCATCTGGAAAAGGAAAAAAAAAAAAAACATGAAAGACATTCAATATCATTAGTCATTAGGAAATGCAAATTAAAGCAGTAATGGGACACCACTAAACATGTATTAGAATAGCAACAACTAAAAAATTGACTGGGTCATGTATTGGTGAAAATGTGGGATTCTTGCCCAAATATAGTGACTTTGTAAAAGGGCACTTTGTAAAACATTTTGACACTCTTAAAAAAAGTGAACGTGCACTTACTATAGGACCCAGCCATTCCACACCTATTTATACAAGAGAAACAAAACCTATGTCCACACAAAGATATATGTTATTGCTCATAACAACTTTATTTGTAATAGACAAAAACTGGAAATGACCCAAATACTACTAACAGATGAACTGATAAACAAATTCTGTACTGTGGAATACTACTCAGTGATAAAAGGAAGGACCTACTGATACACACTGCAACTTGAATGGATCTCAAAATAATCATGCTGCATGAAAGGAGGCAGACAAAAATTAATGAATACTGTATCATTCCATTTACAGAAAACTCTAGAAATTGCAAACTAATCTATAGCAACAGAAAACTGATCTGTGGTTGGGAGAGGGGTGAGAAGGAGAGATCACAAAGAGGCAAAAGGAAACTTATGTGGCTGATGGATATGCTCATTATCTTCATTGTAGTGATCGTTTCATAGGTGTATTCATATGTCAAAATTCATCAAATTGTACCCTTTACATAGGTGCAGTCTGTCTTATGTAAATTATGCCACAATAAAGTTGTGGAAAAATAAGAGAAAGAAATAATGAAAACAAGAAAGGAGCTTAGCATGGAGCAATAACTAACAATATCCCACGAATTGGAAAAGATGAGTTTAACTCATCCATCTGCAGTTAAGGTGCTCTCAAGATATTTTAAATGAAAAGTCATGCTGGGGCGCCTGGGTTGCTCAGATAGTTAAGCGTCTGCCTTTGGCTCGGGTCATGATCCCAGGGTCCTGGGATGGAGTCCCGCATCAGGCTCCCTGCTCAGCGGGGAGCCTGCTTCTCCCTCTGCCTCTCTCTCTCTGTGTCTCTTATGAATGAATAAATGGAATCTTTAAAAAAAAAAAAAAGTCATGCTGGACTAAAAGATGCTTTCAATTATGGCTGCTCAGAACCAGAGATAATCTATTCCACAGTCATTCAGTGCTAGCCAGCCCTGCTACGGTTATAGGAGAAGCAACCTTGGATATATTAGCATTAATACTACCAACCTAAAAAAAAAAAAAATTAGAAGAAATCTTTGGTGTCATGAAGCATGAAGAACTAAGATTTGGGAAAGATTTTAAGTGTTTTAAGAACAAGATGCGGATTAGGCAAATTTGAATTTTGTTAGTTTTTCTACCATGAACAAGCTGAATGGCTCTGCCAAAGTTAATCTGGGGACGAGTCCTGTCTCCTCACAATCTACTTCAAGATTTTATTTATTTATTTTAGAGAGAGAGAGAGCACGAGCAGGAGGGACAGAGAAAGAATCTCCATGCTGAGCATGGAGTCTGGGCTCTATCTCAGGACCCTGAAATCATGTCCTGAGCTGAAACTAAGAGTGGAATGGACTGAGCCACCCAGGCACCCCTCGTAATTATCTACTTCAGAGAATTTTTACATCAGTAAGTTAAGATTTCAAGATGGTTTTACTCCCCTTTGGAGTTAAGGAAAAAAAAAAAGGTATGTCTTATCCAGGCCTGTTATTTACTGAATGGTCTGTCACAAACTCATGTCTAAATGAACCATGCTGCTTTAAGGATATTCACAAAAGAATGATATTCAGATACAGACATCCTTAATGGGTGCGCCATATTAGAAGATTTTCCTAATACTCGTAGGATGGGAAAGACTCTGGAAAATAGAAAACTGAACAAAGATGATCTATTTCCACCCTTTTCAAATTTTGAAGCTAAAATATGACATGCTAAGGATAATCAAGCCTAGGAGGTAACACTGTGAAAGAAAGTAGCAACTGAATTACCCTGCACATATTGAAGCATGTTCAGATGATGCCCCCAAAGAATGAAAGGGGAAATATAGCTCAATTTATGGCAGCACTCAAAATTACTCAGTAAAGCTCTTCAGAGACCCTTTCTTTGAAAGAAAAGGTTATTAATTTCAAGGTAACATTGAGTCTGGGTCAAACAGAAAAATATCACTATTTCATAGCTGAATATCCTCCTAGAATGTTGTAATCATAGAATACCTAAAATCTTTACAGAGAAGCAAAAAATATCTTGCAGACTGTGGAGTATGCACAATGGTGGTTTTCTTCCTGAAGCAAAAACAATGACCCATCACTCCTACCCTGATACCTAATAAATACTGGCATTTCAAAGAGAATTACTTTCCATTTCAGCTTTGCCATTAACTTTATATACAACTTTGTTCAAATTTCAGGCCTCCTATATCACTTGCTTTTTAAAACTGCCAAAGTCTTTCTTTGAAGATTAATACAAACTGTAAGCTATTGTCTACAAAAGTATGTTTGAGAGAATTTTAAATTCATAAAAAAGCAATTAGTAACTTTTAAATTATAAAGCTAAAAAGATGTGACTCTAGATGAGCAATATTAAAATGATATATTTTTAGTATTTGTTTGATTGGGGCTGTTTGAAATTTGTAACTTGATGTAATAAAATAATCTTGAGTCACTGCAGTCTTACCCTGATTGACATGTCAAAAGCTCCATTGAGTAAAGCCTTGTATGGTTGTCATCAAAAGATTGTAAAGTGACATGCTTTTCAAAGATGAGCTCAAGCTGTCACACTGAGCATTATATTATGTATATAATACACTGTATATTATATTATGTGGCATTACAGCTTCAGCTTATGAAGTGCCATGGGAAAAATATCATGACGCCAGGTAAGACTAGTCCAAGATTTCCTACAAACTGTACTAAATATAAGTGGATTTTACTGAATAGTAATCCTAATTATCTGTTTTTCATTCTGTAAGAAAAAAAAGGATTGATTCTACAACAGGCCTTTTAAATTTACAGTCAGCTGACTGAAGTGCATGCAAATGGAAATAAAACCGCAGCCCTGGGACACTCTAAAACATGACATATGAGGTTGCCAAGGTAACCCACCAGGAGGCTGTCTTGGCATCTTCTGGAATAAAATGGGAAGAAAATATTATAGTGAAAAGATGGGGGATGGGGATCTTCTGGGCCTGGTTATATAATAAAAGTATTGCAAAAAACTACAACTCCATGACATTGGTTCCAAACAAAAAAGGAAAACGTATCTCTCACAATTCCAATGTTTAAATTGGGCAAGACTTAGGATCCACAAGCGTGTAATTTTAAAAATTATGTTAAATATTATTTAAATGGCATAGTTACTTTGAAGCCACCGTGCAACAACATTTATCAATTTTTGTACTTACCAAAAAAATTCAACTGCAGTATATAGCTAGTATTTAAGGTGCAAAAGTGATGTTAACTTTCTATATTTTACTGTTTGGGCAGGTCTTGGGGAAGCAGCAGAACTTGCCTAATAGTCTCAAAATATAACATCCCAAGAGAACAATGAAAGAAGAGATGACACTAAGAATCATTTCACTTTAGATCAAGTCAAATTTTACATTTATCTCCTACCTCCTTTTTTTTAGAATTACAGAGCATTCCTTTGATTTAGGAGCCGTTTCCTTATATTTCACAATGCCGCTGTTTCTTTTAAACACACACACAGAGCTTTAGGTCCCTCTCTTTGAAGAGCTGATTCTAACAGAAGGTTATTCTATAAATAGTCCGTGAATCTCCTTGGCCTGTCCTTAGGCTTTTTCCATTTCTCCTCTGTCCCTGCAGATTGAACAAGAATTCTGAGATGGTGAAGGACAAACATGGGGATAGGCCACTCTGGTGTGGTGTATGACAGCTCTTGTGCCTGTCACAGAGGAATTGCATTTAAGAATTCCATGTACAAACAAAAAATTCAAATAGGAAAGAGGAGAACTGAAAAATAACACCATTTTATTCAGATGTTTATATACTTAAAAACTGCATTTTTTTTTACTTTATATAAAAACAGAATTTGTGTCATTTGGAACATTGCCAATAGCAAGATAACTGGAATCTTTGTGTGTCTCGGATAGCAGTTATGCAATCAATTCCATTAAAAAATCAAAGCCACTTATTTTACATTGTGTATTCATTCATAAAAGCCAATGTTATTTTGCTGTTTTGGTGCAGTGGAGATATTAAGGCAGGCTGCCTTTTAAGAGATTACTTTCCTTTTCATACATAAGCAGCTATAGAACTCCACCTAGTCATATCGCCACTTTCCTCAAAATATTTCAGTGTTTCTCATCATCAATAGATAGTAGAGTATCCTAACTCTATTTCACAGAACGCTTCTCAATTAAGACCTGGATTTCTGTTTATGCACAGTAGGCTCCAGGAGAACTTCTCATTCTTTCTGAGCACACAGGGATATTTATTTTTGTCTCTCTGAGACATCTGTCTGCTTCTCTGGAAACTTGCTTTAACCCAGCTCACATGTCATATCTTCTGTGAAATAATGTACCCTCCTCTTCTCTCCTAAGGCAATTGGCTATTTTATTTCCTTTGTTCCTATTGCACTTTGAATTTATCTAATGCAATATGTATGACATTGTGATGTGCTTTAGAACTCTATCTCCCATGTATGATATACTTCTTGAAGACAGAAATACGCCTTGTTCATTTTGGATCACTGGTACGTAACAGTCTCCAGAACACAGTAGACAATCAACAAATGTTTGCTGAATGTTGAATGGATATACCTATCTTCAACTGCAAAGTAAAGAAATGCTGGGGTGTGGAATGGGTCAACAATTAGCTGACTCCTAAGCTTTGTATTAGAGCACAGTCACCTTGTGAAGTAGGTCTAGGGTTGGACAAAGGCATCTGCTTTTTAAATAAGCATTGCAGGTGATTCTGACACCAAAGTTTGGGAGTTGAGACATAGACTCTTGAAGAGTATTGCACATGCACCACAGAAGTTTTCTAACATAGAAAAGGTGGGTAAGCAGAGGGATAACTTACAACTGGAGACAATTTCCATTAAATAACTGATATGTTTCATTTTAACAAAGTGCAGTATAATGCAGTATAAATGCTTACCATTGAGTCTAAAATGTAATCAGTCTGCAATTTAATCTTTTAAAAGTGGAAGCAAGTTATAAAGTCATAAACCTATAATCTCAATTAAATAGCTTGCTTCATCTTCTAAAGGTCAGAAGAATACCCATTATATCATCCAGATAGCCTCTAAACATGTTAGACCAAGGAACCCTAGAGTTCCCACAGTGAGAATCTCAGTATTCTTTGCATTTGAAAGAAATCAGAGAGAAGAGTTTACAGAATGAGTGTCAAATACAGAAAACCACTGCAGTTCTCACATCATGGACTGTACTCTGCTCCTTGAAAAACAAACTGGGCACCAAGAGGTTAGCACAATTATTGGCTATTTCTAATTTGAAATAACTTGATTAATTAAATCAAACTTATTTGAAGAACTATAAATTGATGCTTATATATTTCGGCTATCTTTTCCTAAAATTACTCATCTTGCTACTGTGTTACAAGGGTCCCTAAGAATCTCATGGAAGCATAGCAATGAGTGGTATGAAGGAGACGCTGGGTGGGCTTGTCTCCAATCTCTTCGGCCTACTATTCTATGAGAATTATAATTGATTTCTCAGTGTACACACATTGTATGTTGTCCAGACTAGCACAGCCACAGAATGCATCAACTTCTCAGCAGGAATGAGCTAATATATACAAACTTGTAATTCTAATTCCAATGCTGATTTGAGCACCAGCTCTCAAATAGGGAAGGAACATTTACCTGAATCACACCTTCTTTGCTTGGTATTGATGTCCTGTCTTCCTTAACTCTTGCTGTCACCTTAAAATGCTGAACAGAACCACTGTACACCCCCACCCTAATCCCAATGGTCAGAATTCTTCCATAGTGGACAGATCACCTGGACCAGGATGCTACCAAATCTCACATTGTGCCAGCTAGAATTTTCACATTGCCAAACCTGAGTAAAGCATATATGGCTCTATCACTTGGCCACAATTTATATATCCATAACTTCTCTGAGCCATTCAGATAATATGCAGGTAATTATTCACTGCAAGATATAGCTCTATAACTGTATTCGTGTTCCTGCCCCCATCAAGCTGCATCTAAACTTCCTCCTTTTTTCATCAGCCTGAGATGCTAAGGCCTCAGCATGTAGTACTATTAAGCCTATATGTGCTAGGACATGATTAAGTCCTGATTAAGTCATGAACTCCCTGGGAAACTAATGCATTATCTGTTACTAAGAGTCTAAAAGCCTTAACTCTTGTTGGGAAATAAACGGTTATATTGTGTAAACACAGAATCAACAAAGACAAAAGACTTGTCCCTGTTGATCTCTTGGCACATATCCTTTTAAAGGCAATCTTTAAAAACATTCATTCTCTCCTTTAGAAATTCATAGATTATTTACCAAAAAGAGTTTCTCCTTCTAGGGAAAGAAGCATCCTATCTAAGAGAAAATATACCTAGGAATTGATAGAATGTAAGAGGGTAACTGTCCCAGTTTTGGTTGATTTGCGTTGATGATTGTTATCTTATACTTTTCTAAAACTTTGTTTATACCGCCCCCTTAGGATTTTTTAAATTGAACTGGCTGGTTGAAATAAGTTGTAATACTATAAGACTAAATTAGAAACAAGATGAATATAGGGGCAAGAGAAATGGCAGAAAAGGAAGAGAGACAAGAAACAATGTCATAACTAAAAATAAAATTCTTCTAACAACTTTTTCCAAAAGCTTTTAAAATCTGAAAAATAAGATTGCCTAGGGTCAGAGGACACCCAGATACCCAAAAGTGTGATATTTCTTTATTTTATGGATTCAGGAAGTCCTGGGAGAAAAGCAGCCCTGAAAACAACACAGCAACTTTATTTGTTTCCCTTCCTTGCTTTATTTCTATAGTCCTCTGAAGACTAATAATGCAAAATGCTATCACTTCCCTGTCTGCTTAGCTTCTAGAGCTATGACGCTACAGGGTAAGCATGCATATAAATTAACGCTATAGAACATCAGTTTCTATTTGTAAATTTCACTAGAATTTGACAATTATTCCAGTAATTTGCTGAGGCCAGGAAAAAGATCTTGAGTAACTCTGCCTACTCAGAATTAAGTCCAATGTTATAAAATAAACATAGTTTTGATATTATAAGCAAATTACTTCTCCATAATAGCTACTTATGTATATATCTAAGTATTTGTTTAGTAATAAAAATATAAACAAAAGAAATCAGGTATCTTCAGTTCTTAATTAAAAGCACTAAACCAGCCCTGCAAGAAATATTAAAGGGGATCCTTTAAGTGAAGAGAGAGCCCAAAAGTAACAGAGACCTAAAAGGAGCAGAGGCAATATACAGAAACAGTGACTCTAGAGGTAATACAGTGGCACTAAATTCATATCTTTCAATAGTTACTCTGAATGTAAATAGGCTAAATGCCCCAATCAAAAGACACTCATACAGGAATTCAGTAAAGTGACAGGATATAAAATCAATGCACAGAAATCAGTTGCATTCCTATAGAGAAGAAAGAGAAATTAAGGAATTAATTCCATTTACAACTGCACCCAAAACCTAAGATACCTAGGAATAAACCTAACCAAAGAGGCAAAGGATCTGTACTCTGAAAACTATAGAACACTTATGAAAGAAAATGAAGAGGATTCAAAGAAATGGAAAAACATTCCATGCTCATGGATCAGAAGAACAAATATTGTTAAAATGTCTATACTCCCTAAAGCATTCTGCACATTCAATGCAATCCCAAAGTAACACCAGCATTTTTCACAGAGCTGAAACCAACAATTCTAAAATTTGTATGGAATCAGGAAAGACCCCGAATAACCATAGTAATGTTGAAAAAGCAAAGCAAAGCAGGAGGCATCATAATTTTGGACTTCAAGCTCTACTACAAAGCTGTAATCATCAAGACAGTATGGTACTGGCAAAAAACAGATACATACATCAGTGGAATTCTCTTTCTCAGAATAGAGAACCCGGGAATGGACCCTCAACTCTATGGTCAACTAATCTTTAACAAAGCAGAAAAGAATATCCAGTGGAAAAAAGACAGTCTCTTCAACAAATGGTGTTGGGAAAACTGGACAGCAATGTGTAAGAGAATGAAACTGGACCACGTTCTTACAACATACACAAAAATAAATTCAAAATGGATGAAAGACCTAAATGTGAGACAGGAATCCATCAAAATCCTAGAGGAGAACACAGGCAGCGACCTCTGTGACCTCAGCCACAGCACAAGGAAAACAAGGGCAAAAATGAACTATTGGGACTTCATCAAGATAAAAAGCTTTTGCACAGCAAAGAAACAGTCAACAAAACCAAAAGACAACAGACAGAATGGGAGAAGATATTTGCAAATGTCTTATCAGGTAAAGGGCTAGTATCCAAAATCTATAAAGACCTTATCAAACTCAGCACCCAAAAAACAAATAATCCAATCAAGAAATGGACAGAAGAATGAACAGACATTTCTCCAAATAAGACATACAAATGGCCAACAGACACATGAAAAAATGCTTCACATCACTTGGCATCAGGGAAATACAAATTAAAACCACAATGAGATACGACCTTATACCAGTCGGAATGGTTAAAATTAACCATTCAGGAAATGACAGATGTTGGCAATGATGCAGAGAAAGGGGAGCCCTCTTACATTGTTAGTGGAAATGCAAACTGGGTCAGCCATTCTGTAAAATAGTATGGAGGTTTCTCAAAAGTTGAAAATAGAGCTACCCTACGATCCAGCAATTGCACTACTAGGGATCTGCCCCAAAGATACAAATGTAGTGATTTGAAGGGGCACCTGCACCCCAATGCTTATAGCAGCAATGTCCACAATAGCCAAACTATGGAAAGAGCCCAGATGTCCATCAACAGATGAATGGATAAAGAAGAGTGGTGTATGTGTGTCTGTATATATATATAGACACACACACATATAAAATGGAATATTACTCAGCGATCTAAAAATTAAATCTTGCCATTTGCAACATGAAATAAGTCAATCAGAGAAAGACAATTATCATATGATCTCACTCATATGCGGAATTTAAGAAACAAAACAGAGGATCATAGGGGAAGAGTGGAAAAAATGAAACAAGACGAAACCAGAGAGGGAGAAAAACTATAAGAGACTTTTTTTTTCTAACGATTTTATTTATTTATTTGACAGAGAGAGAGAAACAGCGAGAGAGGGAACACAAGCAGGGGGTGTGTGAGAGGGAGAAGCAGACTTCCCGCTGAGCAGGGAGCCCGATGTGGGCCTCAATCCCAGGACCCTGGGATCATGACCTGAGCCGAAGGCAGACGCCTAACGACTGAGCCACCCAGGCACCCAGAGACTCTTAATCACAGGAAACAAACTGAGGCTTGCTGGAGGGGAGGGGGTTTGGGGGATGGGCTTACTGGGTGATGGACATTAAGGAGGGCATGTAATATAATGAGCACTGGGTATTATATAAGACTGATGAATCACTGACCTCTACCTCTGAAACTAATAATACATTACATGTTAATTAATCGAATTTAAATTAAAAAATATATTTTAAAAAATAAAAATAAATAGGATAATAAAAATAAAACTCTTAATATAAAGAAAAAGAATGATCTTTTAAAAATATCAGATGTTTTGTCGATATTGCTTCCTGCCATCTTACCAGTCAAGTTATGGGACTCTCAATTGTTGGTTACTAATGACTTCATCATATTACTGCATTTTAATAGTTGATATACAATCTAATTATATTCTCAGTGGATAAAATTCATCACTGTACTACAAGAAATCTCTCTGATATCAAGTATATCTACCCCATGGCTCTCTCTGACTTATTTCCTTTTACTATTCAAGTTATCACTAAAGTCATATTTTC
The DNA here is from genome assembly GCF_003265705.2 of Callorhinus ursinus. NCBI lineage: Eukaryota > Metazoa > Chordata > Mammalia > Carnivora > Otariidae > Callorhinus > Callorhinus ursinus. Next base: position 29,303,416 of record NW_027397074.1, read on the forward strand.
CTTGAATTTCTCCCTAGGGCCATAGGAGAAGTAACAATTTTTTAAACTTAATTAAATATGAATAACTATATTGCTTCTTTCTTCCAAAATGCACCAAAACACCAGTTTATTATTTTTGAGTTTCTTATTTGATATTGGTATTATTTGCCCAAATGCTCTTTATGTGACTGTTATCATAAACTACAACTACCTTAAGGGGTAGGAACTATGTCTGCTAATATCCTCCTCCATGACCTAGATATCATAGTTGTTGAACAGTAATAAATATTATAATAAAAGATCATTAATGCACATGTGTTGTACATAGAGCTTTTTTATATAAATATATAGACATTTACTAAACTCAACTTAGATTATCATTTTTATAGAATGTCCAGAAAGCTGAAATTTATGAATCTGGATTTATATTAGAGGGTACATGAAAGAGAAATTTCATTTGAGTTGCAATTTCGCATTAGCCCTAGGTATAGAAAACTTTATTCCCTTTTGCTATTACTTTTAAGGAAGAGATAAATTTTACTACAAAACCTACACAAACTTAATCATGAGAAGAAAAGGAGTTAAATTTCTAACCTAACCTTAAAATAAAAACGGAAAGACCTGGCTCTGCTTTTTATGAAGTCTTATAGGAAAATCCCCACTTTTCATTTTTGCAGGCCCAATTTATAACTGCCCTTTGCATTTTACTGTGTTAACCTTTTAAAGTTCTTCTATTCTCCAAATTCCAGAAGCACAATTTTCCCTTGAACATCTCAATGTATCACATCCGGTTTCTATAGGATACATAAGCATGTTGTCAATGATGACAGGATACTTTCTGAAAATACTTATAAATACAGAAAATTTTCAAAGGACATATATTATGGATGATAAAAATTTTCTCCTAACAAAAATTACTATTTTTATTCTAAAAATATGAAGCACTACAGACTCACTAATGTTATATATTATACCCATTAGTTTATCCAATAAAAATATTCACTAAAAATTCCATTGTCTTTCCCTAGTTTGTTGCACCATTGTTCTTTTTATATAGCTAATTTTGAATTTATATATTTTATAAATAACTTAAATATACATTGTGTATATATTATATATTTATATACATATATATTACATATATATATAATTTTATTTTTTGGTAAACTATGGAAAGTGGTGTCCTAATCCATTTGGGCTGCTAGCATAAAAGTCCAAGTGACTTAAACAAAGAACATTTATTTCTCACCATTCTGGAGGTTGGGAAGTCCAAGATCAAAATGCCAAAAGATTTAGTATCTAGTGAGAGCATGTTTCCTAGTCCATAGAAACCCATCTTCTTTCTGGGTCCTCATATAGTAGAACTGGCCAGAAACACTCTGAAGGCACTAACCCAGTTCATGAGGGCTCCACCCTCATAACTTAATCACCTTCCAAAGGCCCCACATCCAAATACCATCACAGTGGGGATTAGGTTTCAGCATATGAATTTGAAAGGGACACATTCAGCCTGTAGCAGTAAATTACTGAACGTATAATTATTCTTTTTAAAGAATTTATTTATTTATTTAGAGAGAGTGAGAAAGAGAGAGAGCACAAGGGGGGGTGGGGTCATAGGGAGAAGCAGACACCCCGCTGAGCAGGGAGCCTGATGCAGGACTTGGTCCTGGGACTCAGATCATGATCTGAGCCAAAGGCAGACTCTTAACAGACTGAGTCGCCCAGATGCCCAGAAAGTATAATTATTTTTTAAAGTGTTAAAGTTTTCATACATTGTCAATATGATCTTCTTACAAACCTTGTAAGGAATCTATTATAATTCCACTTTAATAGAAGATAAAAGTGTGACTCAGAGAAGTTAGTGAATATCACAGCATAAATTTGAACCAAGTTAATGTAATTTTAGTGCTTATTATACTTTATTTACAGCATATAATTTTTAAATTGTTATTATAGGGGTACCTGGGTGGCTCAGTCTGTTGGGCATCTGACTCTTGGTTTCAGCTCAGGTCATGACCTCAAGTTCATGAGATGAAGCCCTGCTTCAGGGTCCAAACTCAATATGGAGTCTGCTTGAGACTTTCTATCTCTCCCTCTCCTTCTGCCCCTCCCCCTGCACGTGCACCTACATGGTGGATAGAGACCTACATCGGGCTCCTTGCTTAGCAGGGAGTCTACTTCTCCCTCTGCCTGCCACTCCCACTGCTTATGCTCTCTCTCTAAAATAAAATAAATAAAATCTTTAAAAATAAATACATTGTTATAAAAAAATTTATTGTAAAATTATTAATGTCAATAAAAATATCACACAGAGATAACACCTGTTTATATTTCTATAACACCTATTTATATTCAATGACTATAAACTTTTGGAGTTATATTTATACATACACATATATACTGGCATACTATATGATACCTGATAATTGACATAGCTTTTTATTTATATATATTCATAGGCAAATGTGTTATAGTCACATATATCTTTACACATTTTTTTTATCCAATATTATATTCTACTTTTCAATTTACAAGTTAGTGAGCTTCTCTTCCTTTTTTTTTTTTAATTTAAATTCCACTTGGTTAACATATAGTGTTGTATTGGTTTCAGGAATAGAATTTAGTGAGGGTGTTTGGGTGGCTCACTCAATTAAACTTCTGCTTTCAGCTTAGGTCATGATCCCAGGGTCCTAGGATGGAGCCCCGAGTCGAGTTCCCTGCTCAGCAGGGAGCCTGCTTCTCCTTCTCCCTCTGCCTGCCTCTCCCCCTGCTTGTGTTCTCTCTCTCAAATAAATAAGTAAAATCTTAAAAAAAAGAGTAGAATTTAGTGATTCATCATTAACATATAACACCTAGTGTTCATTACAAGTGCCTTCCTTAATACCCATCACCCAGTTACCGCATCCCCTCACCCACCTCCCCTCCAGCAACCCTCCGTCTGTTCTCTATAGTTAAGAATCTCTTACGGTTTGCCTTCCTTTCTGTTTTTATCTTATTTTAATTCTCCTTCCCTTCCCTTATGTTCATCTGTTTTTTTTTTCTTAAATTCCATGTATTAGTGAAATCGTAAGTATTTATCTTTCTCTGACTGACTTACTTTGCTTAACAGAATACACTCTAGCTCCACCCATGTTGTTGCAAATGGCAAGATTTCATTATTTTTGATTGCCAAGTATTATTCTATTATGATATATATATACATATATCACTTCTTTATCCATTCATTAGTTGATGTACAATTGGGCTTTTTCCATAATTTGGCTATTGTTGATAGTGCTGCTATAAACAATGGGGTGCATGTGCCCTTTTGAATCAGCATTTTTTATCCTTTGGATAAATCCCTCATAGTGTAATTTTTTAACTTTTTGAGGAACCTCTATACTTTCCCAGAGTGGCTGCACCAGTTTGCATTCCCACCAACAGTGCAAAAGGGTTCCCTTTTCTCCACATCCTCACCAATATCTGTTATTTTCCAAGTTGTTGATTTTAGCCATTCTGACAGGTGTAAGGTGGTATCTCATTGTACTTTTGATTTGCACCTCCCTAATGATGAATGATGAGCATCTTTTCATGTGTCTGTTAGCCATCTGAATGTCTTCTTTGGAAAAGTGTCTATTCATGTCTTCTGCCCACTTATTTTTTTTAAGATTTTGTTTGTGAGAGAGACAGAGAGAGCATGAGTGGGGTGAGGAGAGGCAGAGGGAGAGGGAGAGTGAATCCTCAAGCAAACTCCCTGCTGAGCATGGAGCCTGACACAGGGCTCCATCTCAGGATCCTGAGATCATGACCTGAGCCAAAGGCAAACGCTTAACTGACTGAGCCACTCAGGTGTCCCATCTTCTGCCCCTTCTTAACTGGATTATTTGTTTTTTGGGTGTTAAGTTTGATAAGTTCTTCATAGATTTTGGATAATAACCCTTTATCCGATATGTCATTTGAAAATATCTCTCCCATTCTGTCAGTCACTTTTTAGTTTTCTTGATTGTTTCCTTTGCTATGCAGAAGCTTTTATCTTCATGAGGTACCAGTAGTTCATTTTTGTTTTTGTTTCCCTTGCCTCCAGAGACATGTCTAGTAAGAAGTTGCTGCAGCTGAGGTCAAAGAGGCTACCGCCTGTGTTCTCCTCTAGAATTTTGATGGATTCCTGTCTCACATTTAGGTCTTTCATCCATTTTGAATTTATTTTTGTGTATGTTGTAAGAACGTGGTCCAGTTTCATTCTCTTACACATTGCTGTCCAGTTTTCCCAACACCATTTGTTGAAGAGACTGTCTTTTTTCCACTGGATATTCTTTTCTGCTTTGTTAAAGATTAGTTGACCATAGAGTTGAGGGTCCATTCCCGGGTTCTCTATTCTGAGAAAGAGAATTCCACTGATGTATGTATCTGTTTTTTGCCAGTACCATACTGTCTTGATGATTACAGCTTTGTAGTAGAGCTTGAAGTCCAAAATTATGATGCCTCCTGCTTTGCTTTGCTTTTTCAACATTACTATGGTTATTCGGGGTCTTTCCTGATTCCATACAAATTTTAGAATTGTTGGTTTCAGCTCTGTGAAAAATGCTGGTGTTACTTTGGGATTGCATTGAATGTGCAGAATACTTTAGGGAGTATAGACATTTTAACAATATTTGTTCTTCTGATCCATGAGCATGGAATGTTTTTCCATTTCTTTGAATCCTCTTCATTTTCTTTCATAAGTGTTCTATAGTTTTCAGAGTACAGATCTTTTACCTCTTTGGTTAGGTTTATTCCTAGATATCTTATGGTTTTGGTGTAATTGTAAATGGGATCAACTCTATAACATATCTGATTTCTCTTTCTGCTGCTTCATTTTTGGTGTATAGAAAGGCAACAGATTTCTATTTGTTGATTTTATATCTTGTGACTTTGCCAAATTCATCTATCAGTTCTAGCAATTTTTTGGTGGAGTCTTTTGGGTTTTCTACATAGAGTATCATGTTATTTGCAAAGAGTGAAAGTTTGACTTCTTTCCTACTGATCTGGAAGCCTTTTGTTTCTTTCTGTTGTCTGATGGCTAAGGCTAGGAATTCCAGTACTATGTTGAACAACAGTGGTGAGAGTGGACATCCCTGTCATGTTCCTGACCTTAGGGGAAAACTTCTGAGTTCATCCCCACTGAGGAGGATATTAGCTGTGGGTATCTCATATATGGCCTTTATTATGTTGAGCTATCCCTACCTTCTTCAGGGTTTTTATCAAGAAAGGATGCTGTATTTTGTCAAATGCTTTTTCTGCATCTATTGAGAGGATCATATAGTTCTTTTCTTTTATTAATATGTATCATGCTGATTGATTTGTGGATATTGAACCACCCCTGCAGCCCAGGAATAAATCCCACTTTATCATTGTGAATAATCTTTTTAATGTACTGTGGGATTTGATTAGCTAGTATCTTGTTGAGAATTTTTGCATCCATGATCATCAGGGATATTGATCTGTAATTCTTTGTAGTGGGGTCTTTGGTTTTGCGATCATGGTAATGCTGGCCTTGTAGAATGAGTATGGAAGTTTTCTTTCCATTTCTATTTTTTTGAACAGTTTCAGAAGAATAGGTATTCATTCTTCTTTAAAGGTTTGGTAGAATTCCCCAGGAAACCATCTGGCCCTGGACTCTTGTTTGTTGGGAGACTTTTGATTACTGCATTTCTTTACAGATTATGGGTCTGTTCAAATTTTCTACTTCTTCCTGTTTCAGTTTTAGTAGTTTATATGTTTCTAGGAATTTATCCATTCCCCAATTTTTTGGCATATAATTGACCATAATATTTTCTTATAATTGTTTGTATTTCTGCAGTGTTGGTCATGATCTCTTCTTTCTCATTGTGATTTATCTCTCCTTCTATTTTGAATGACAGCCTTACTGGATATAGTATTCTTGGCTGCATATATTTCCCATTCAGCACACTGAACATATCATGCCACTCTCTTCTGGCCTGCCATGTTTCTGTGGACAGATCGGCTGCTAACCTTACGTGTCTACCCTTATAGGTTAAGGACCTTTTGTCCCTAAGTTGTTTTCAGAATTCTCTCTTTATCTTTGTATTTTGCAGGTTTCACTATGATATGTCTTGTTTTTGACCTGTTTTCATTTTGAGTGGAGTTGTCTCTTTGACTTGAACGCCTGTTTCCTTCCCCAGATTAGGGAAGTTCATAGCTACAATGTGTTCAAATAGACCTTCTGACCCTTTTTCCCACGCTTCTCCTTCTGGGACTCCTATGATACGGATATTATTGTGCTTTGTGGAATCACTAAGTTCCCTAAGCCTATATTCATGATCTAATAGTTTTCTTTCCCTCTACTTTTCAGCTCCATTATTTTCCATAATTTTATCTTCTAAATCCATATTTATTCCTCTACTTCTTTCATCCTCATTGTGATAATATCCAATCATTTTGATTTTTAGTTACAGCATTTTTTTTTCAGCCTGACTAGTTTTTAGGTTTTTTGTCTCTGCATCCAGGGTTTCTCTGATGTCTTCTATGCTTTTCTCAAGCCCAGCCTAGTATTCTTATGACTGTTGTTCTAAATTCTTGTTTATATATATATATCTGTTTTGAGCAAATTCCTGGAGGTGATTTCTTCTTGATCTTTCTTTTGGGGAGAACTCCTCTGTCTTCTCATTATGTCTAGGTTTCTGTCTTTTGCATTCTATAAAAGCTTGTTATGTCTCCTGCTCCTGAGAGTAATACTATATTAAGAAGGAATCCTACACTGTCTAGGGCCTGGTGCATCAGGAGGTGTTTCTGGTGTATGCTGATGACCTCTGCTGTTGTGTTTTGGCTACTCTTTCCCACTGGCTGGTCCTTGGTAGAGTTCTTCCTTGCTTGCAGTGGGGAGTGTTTGGACCTTTAACTAGGTGTGCTTTGATTTGTTTGTTAAGCTAAGCCTGACTTAAAAAAAAAAATGCCTGATTCAAGAAAAGAGAAAAGGAAAAGGAACAAAAAAGCAAACAAACAAACAAAAAACTATAAGCCTGGTTCCAAAGAAAAAGAAAGAAAGAAAAAAAGAAAGGAAGAAAAGAAAAACTTCATCCAAAAAATGAGAAAAGGAAATAAACAAATCAACCATTGTACAAAAAACTATAAGCCTGATTCCCAAGAAAAAAGAAAAAAAAAGTTTTAAATTAAAAAAAATAAAAATAAATAAAGGATTAAAAAAAAAAAAAAAAAAAAGCCTCATCCTATTTCCACCAGAAACTGCAGCTGACATTTTGGAGCACTCTGTAATCAGTAGTGTTGGTGCATGTGGAGGGCCTATGTTGGTCTTCTGAGGGAGAAGCCCGCTGTGCTGGCTTACAGTTAGACCTGCCCTTGTAACAATGCCCCTGAGGGCACAGGGGGTGGGGTTTGGTGTAAGCAACTCCAGCCTCCACTTGAGGTGCTGTGTTTCTTTCTGAAGTCCCATTGTGCTTCTGGGCTTGGATGTGGAAGATGGCGTCACCCTTCCCTCTCCTCCCCAGGGAGGGGAACTCGCAAACACCACTGTTCAGGAGGCTCTCATAGAAAAGTGAACAATATCCTCTTCTGTGTCCCAGGCTTTCCTCAGATCCCTGCCCTCAACATGTCTGTGCCTGGCTGTCAGCATGCCCAGCACCACAATTCTCCTGTGTTTTTAATCTCTGCTGGCAGCTGGATTCAAAACAACAAATCTAAAGTACGCCGCAAGGCTGGGACCCACTCCCCTCCCTCAGAAGAGAGCCTCACAGCTCTGAGACCAACACCTTTCTGTCCCAGAAAAGCAGTTGCACACCTGCAAAAGTGCCTAGAGTCTATGTTGAAGCACCCCTAAAAGCTGTAACCATGTTATCTGCCCTCTGCACATGCCTCTGTCCCCTACTGTTGAATGGTTGCTCAAGGCCACCCAGCAGGTGTTTTGTACTTGGAGAGGCAATATACCCTCTTCTAAATGTACTCCAGGAAGGGAAATGTTCTCTCCTGTGTGATCCGGGGGATCTCCACACCATGATGCCTTGCTTCAACCCTACATGCTGCTCTCTCTCTCCCCCTGACTTCTCTCTACACAAAGGGATCCCACCCCTCCGTGGCACTACAGCTTTTCTCTCCCCCAATTCATGTCTCCAAATCTCACATCTGGCACATTCCCTCCCCGCAATTGTGCAGATTGTTTTCTCAATCCTCAGATTGATTTCCTAGTTATTCACAATGATTTGATGTTGATCGAGCTGTGCTCCAGGGATGAGGCAAGCCTAGGATCCCCCTACTACTCCACCATCTTAACTTCTCTGGAAAACTTAGTGAGCTTTTTCACATATCATTAAATATTCTTCTCTCACATCACTTTTAGTGGTTATATAATACTCTCTTATAATAATTTACAATGTAATAATATTATCAACTTACAACTGGTGGAGGACCCGGGTGACTCAGTCAGTTAAGCATCTGACTCTTGATTTCAGCTCAGGTCATGATCTTGGCATCATGAGATCAAGCCCCACATTGGGCTCCATATTCGGGGGGAGTTTGCTTGAGATTCTCCCCTTCTTCCTCTGCACCTCCCCCAGCTCACACACTCTCTCTCAAATAAATAAATAAATCTTACAAAAGGTAAACAATCTACAACTTGTGTTGTCAAGTATTACCATCATTGAACAACAAGAAATTGGCCAAATAAATTGCTTCTGATATTGGCGATGTTCATGGCTTTCCTTTCACTACCATCAGCCTTCATTCATTTCTCAATTTGATTTTAGTTCTCTACCACTCAGTGGAAAATGCTTTTGCCAAAGCAACTTATACCCTTCCTATTACTAAATCTAAGAACTGTGTGTCATTGTTCTTAACTGACCTGCAAGGGTGACCCTTTAGACAACATCCTTTTTATTCCTCATATGGCTTCATATAAGCCATTTTCAGTTGTTTTCACCTAGCGATTTCTCCATCATATCTTTCAAATTTCAGCATGAAAGTCACCTTCACAAAAAGGCCTTCCAAAAACATCCTCTCTAAATAGTCTGAACACTGTTTTATATCCTGAACACTGTTCATTCACAACTCGGTACAATTTGTTCTAAAAAAAAAAAAAAGAAAGAAAGAAAAATTATTGTTTTGGTAGAGTCATTTGGGTTTTCTATATAGAGTAACATGTTATCTGCAAATAGTGGAAGTTTGACTTCTTTCTTGCCAATTTAGATGCCTTTTATATCTTTGTGTTGTCTGATGGTTAAGGCTAGAACTTTCAGTACTATGTTGAACAACAATGGTGAGAGTGGACATCCCTGTCTTGTTCCTGATCATCATTTATTCAATAGATGGAAAACACCAAAGTCCAAGAAACCTCCTTATTTTATTTAGCAATATAAACCTGTCATACATCACACACAATACCTGGCCCTGCACACTGTCCTGAATAGTGAATGAAACTTTCCTTCCCTACATTCCTCCTGGGAGAGAAGGACTTTCTTTGAAAGTTTATCAGTGAAGGGCACACTAGTCCTGTCTGACTCAAAGTTAATGCTGTAAACTTTGTATAATTCATGAAAAAATATTTTAAGGTGGTAGCATCAAAAAGAAAAGAATGTGAAAAGAACATGCTCATGAAGTCTTTGTTGCTATAAACCATTTAAATTCTTTGTCACTAACTATAGGATCATGAGCTAGTTAGTCAACCTGTCTCAGGGCAGATTTTGATCAGTTATTATAGACTTCTTGCCTAGATTAACAGTTTGAGACTCTTCCTTAAAAAATAAAATGATGCTAAGGAAATGTCATAAATTCACACATCTTCTTAGTTTTCACCTTTAAAAGTAGATGATTCCATGATTCTTGAAATTCAATTATATGTCTCAAAAAAAGACAACTGCTATTACAACACTTTCATTCTTGAAGATTAATTACCTTCCTCTAGCTTTGCTCCTTCAGTGAAGAATTTCGTATGGCAGACATGAACTAGAGATACCATTGTCAGCATTTTTAAACTTTGAACTTAATTATATATAAATTTTTTGCATGCTTCTTTCAAGCCATCATGTGTTAGTATTAAATGAATGTTTCTATGAATCCCTGCATATTTAAGTATACTTCTGTAAGTTCAAGTTTCAGTCTTTTGTACTGATAAAAAAATATGCTTGATTTTAGTCTCAATCTTACAGAATTGATTGAAGCTCATTTCTTGGTTTAAAAATATTTTAAACTATAATTTTTCAATGTTGAATAGCTCCCACATGAAATTAAAAAACAAAACTGCAAGCTCTGTGCAACCCATAATTCATCCAATTCCCCTCCAGATCTCTATTTTCTCTAATCCAGCAGTACAGATTGTACTCCAAACACACACTAACCTCTTTATCAAGCTCATCACCTGGCAGCACTGCACAAACTAGAAGCAGTCCCCGAATATGTTTACTTAACCAAGGTTCTTTTTTTTTTTTTTAATGTAGCTATCCCATTCCTTTCAAAGATAGTGGTAGACTCCTAAAGTCATTAAAATTCCTGAGATATTTGCATTAAACCACACATTGATAGTCATAATCTTAAATGTAGTGTTGTCATACATGGGTTTCTTTAAGAAGATAAGTAGATTGCAGCTGCAATAGGTTTTTTCATTATTTTTTTCTGGGAATACATAATCATTTACATTGCCTGAAATATATTTAGTTAGTAACAGTATCACTTGTTTAAAAAATCTTGTTAATCAGTAAATAAGAGGAAATAGTTAATCCATAATTAATTACAGCTCTATAAAGAGAGTCATTATATATTGATGAGCAGCCAACACATATTCAGCATCAGAAATAATGTTCTCAGGGCATGAGGCTTAGTGGAGACTACTGAAGAATTACAAGTCACAGTACTTGTTAAGATTCTGACAATTTAGATTTATAAAATTTACCAAATCAAACAGATTAAATCCAACTTGGCCACTAGTTTCCATTGAAGTATTTATTATCTTCCTTATGCAGCTTCCCCAACTTTAAGTAAGTTTTCCAGTCAGAGGAAAACATTCTTAAGCTTCCTACATCTTAAACATCATTTTATTTATTGTATACACATTTGCTTGTCTGTCTATTCTTGTAGATGGTGAGCTTCTTGGGGGTATGAATTATTTATTTCTTTTATGAGCAAAGGTTAAGGTTAAAAAGCATAGTAATTACTATGAATCCTCTATTTGTATAGGCTTTAATTTCAGTCAGACTCTCCATTTAAGTTTGAATATATTTTGCTTTGCCACAAATTTCAATCTATTTCTATCCACCAAAACTCATGCATAAATTTCAACATACTTGCCAACAAGAGAAATAAACAGTAAGGCAAATTTCTCTTCACATCTATTTGTTTAGTATCTGTCCCTCCCTCTCCTTTATTAAAATGAGAGCAACCACATCATGCATAGGTAAAGGGAAATAAAGATTCCAACAAGTAAGTTTAAGTCATTTTTAACAAAGCTAACTATAGACTTGGACCAAGGTTTAATTGGATCATATCAGGCAATATAATTTATCATAAATTAATCTTTCCTTTTTAGATGTTTTTATCTTGACATCTAAAAGCAGTTATAATTATACATTAGTCTCTTAGCATTACTTTTATAATAAAAGCCTCCAAAAGAGGATTTGCCAAGCAGGAAGAGTTGGTATCATAGTTAATTTACTGTGGCACGTATTTTTATTCACTTGTATATTAGGTAGATTTTTATACTATCTTTAAGTAAGTTTTCCATAAAAAGATAATAAAGGTAATTTGAATATCTATAATTCAACACCTTGGGTTACTTAATATACATGGAATACCAAACTGGCTAATAGTGTGATATTATCTCTTTTAGAGTAGTTTAGTACTTCATATGTTCTAATTCCAACTGTGCTTAATCAGTACATTGCAAAAAATATGAATACTATAATTATTACAGTAAAGAAGACTTTAAAAATGAATATTAAAGTAAAAATAATATTTCTTAGTCATTTAAAAGTCACTTTCTTCTATTTATATTCCTTTCCTAACATGCCATAGACATTGTATCTCTATTTTTATTTAACATAAGGAATCAGTTTAAAGAATAACATATTTTCTATTTTTATAAATCAAAGAAGTTAGATAATATCACACATCAAATTCTCTTTATCCTCTGAATGAGGAGGAAATAAAAAGCACCAGAAAGAATATTTACTGAGCATCTACTTTATGAAAGACCTTATACCTTAAGTATAAATACCAGATTTTCATTCTCTTGCTTTAATTATTCCCATTCAATATTCTATAACATATTTGAGATGGCCACGTCCTCTACATCTTTCCCACTTGGTGGCATCATCCCACTGTCCCCCCTATCTAGCTCAGATCGCATTACCTATTATTTCAAATAACTGCATCAGTATCTTTCCCTGCAATCTTTGGCATTTCCTCCCACTCCTCTGCCAAAATCCCAGTAAGTATCCATTATCTTTGAGCTTGCTCCTAGGTTGCTGGGGTCTGCTAGAAAAAATTACCAACAATAGTGAGGCAGACTAGAATTTACTGATTTCACTGATTCCAATAATGCCTAACAAATTTCTGAGGGCATAACAAGTAAAAAAAAAAGGGGGGGTAGAAAAAAGAAAACTAAACTGCTACTTAGTATATTTAGCTCTATAGAAGTTACAAGGTTGCCAAATCTTGAAAGCAAAATTTAATTTTATCATGAAAGGCTAATGTGCTTACTGGAGTTGAGAAATCAATCTATCAAGTGGCAAGATAATAAGCACAGATAGACTTTATGATGACTCACTCTCTGTTTGAAATGATAACCATTTGCAGAAACTGCTCTTAAGCAACCCTCAATTTATTTTATTGGTATAAATTGAACATGTTTTTCCCTTATGAAACCAATCTGCCAAAAACCAAATCTATGATTTCTCTGTTTCCTTATTTAACCCAAGGGCACCTAATGTCATCATTCTGGCCCTATACATATGTTATATGGTTGAAGCTAGACCCTGCCAATTTTTTTCTCATTAACCACTTATTGTTTCATTCACCTTCCTGTTATTTGTGAAGCAGTGATAAGATTTAGCTCATCTGTAGGATCCTTGTGCAGTAATTCTTTCCTATCCTTATGTTGGAAAACTGAAGTTTTAAAAATTTATCCCTTCACAATTATAATGATTTCCTAAGCTCTTACAACAGTTATATCTAAATCTAAATTTCTAAGTACATGTTTTTATCATTTAGAATAATTCTTTCTTTGAATCTATGGTTAAAGGATCTTATTCTGTTTTCAATACATATTTTAAAGTTTATTTAATGTGTAGACCACCAAGCAGAAAATAAAAAGATGTATTTTTATTGGCAAAGAAGAGATGACTAGGATGAAAATTAGTAAACTAGTCTTTTACCTGTCATACCCATTGAATGCTTATGGGAAAAAACATAAAGAGCCTGGATTGATGATTAACTTTTCTTTCTGATAACTTAAAAAAAAATTAGAAATTCAATTCTATCATCTAATTGCCAAAGTCAAGGTTTAAAGGCTTAAATTAATACCTTTTCCACTGCTCATTCATGTTGAACATTTTCCTCTTAATCACATGTCCATTCTCCCTGTTCTCTTTTTAGTTCAAGTTATATTTTTTATATCCTTCCCCCACTCCTCTCTCTCTCCCTTCTTCTCTCCCTCACCTATCCCTCTCTTCCTCTCTGCCTTTCTCTCTCATTCTGTCTGTAAACACATACACACACACACACACACACACACACACACACACACACACACACACACATTGACCCAGCCTCTAAAACCCCTTAGTCCACCCACAAATATCTTTATCATCAGTCATCTCTTTTCCATGTCAACCAGCACAAACATGGTTTGGATGTTCAATGACTCTTAAGTGTAATAACCATTAACTGATTTCCTTGTCTAATCTAGTTATCTTTAGCTGTTGGAGAGTTTCTGATTCCTTTCAAAATATGATGATAGCTTTATATCCTCTTGCCTGAAAAATCCTATACACACAAAATTCACCATGCAGTCTCTGATGATAAGCAGTTACAGAAGCCAGACCACAAGTATAAGTTTGAAAATTTGCTCTTCTTTCCCCCACTTCCATTCTACTCCTACCCCACTGCCACTTTAATTCTCTTAATGTATTGGTGAATCATATTAATTTCCCCCCAAAATTTGTTCTATCCCACTATTTGTTGAATTAAATCTAAATCTTTATTCTGGACTCAAAGTTCTATAAGCTACAGCTTTTATTCCAGGAAGACTCACCATTCCTGTACTCTGTGAAGCCTATAGTCTAGCTCAAATTGATATGCACTAAATTTGCTCCCATATTATTCTTCCTTTACTGATTTTCTCTGCCTAAATTCTCTATATACCAATTAAAATATACTAATTCCTAGGTCCCCAAAAAAGAGATTCTGAATTAGTCAGTTTGGGGAACAGCATGGGCATTAGGGGTTTTAAAACTTTCTATGTGTCGCCAATGTGTAATGAAGTTTCAAAACCACCGATGCAGATAATGTAATGCCCTGATCCCTCAGTTCTTTTTCCATTCTAATAATTTTAGAAAACACAAAACTAGAAGAAGATATATATAATTGATTTGGCAAAGTACCCACATCCATAATATATCAAAATTCCTGCAAATTAATGGGAAAATGGCAGGAAATTTTTAAATGTGCAAAAGACTTGAACAGGCATTTCACTTAAGAGAATGCATTTATCTAAGTGATCAATGACAAAATAATGGGGTGGTCAAAATCATGAGTCATAGGGGCATGCAAATACAAACTACAAAAAGATACTACACATTTAATATTAAATAAATAGTTTGGCCACACAAAGTGGTGGCAAGCAGATGTAGAACTGGTATTCTCTTACACTCCTCATACACATGTAAAACCACTTTAGAAAACAATTTGGCAGTATCTATTTTTTTAAAGATTTTATTTATTTATTTATTTATTTATTTATTTATTTATTTATTGACAGAGAGAGAGTACACACAAGCAGGGGGAGTGGGAGAAGCAGGCTCCCTACTGAGCAGGGAGCCCAGTGAGGGTCTCAATCCCAGGACCCTGGGATCATGACCTGAGCCAAAGGCAGATGCTTAACTGACTGAGCCACCCAGGTGCCCCTTTGGCAGTATCTATTAAAGCTGAACAGAGCTGAATACATAGATAGATAGATAGATAGATAGATAGATAGATAGATAGATAGATATAGATAGATATAGATAGATATATCCTATATATATATCCTTATGACCTGTTAGCAATTCTACCCTTAGGTATAATCCCCCAAAATGATATTCATGCACACAAGACAGGTAAATTCAGCAGTATTCAAAAAAGCCAAAAAGTGGTAAACATATCAAATTTCCTTGTACATATGTGCAACACCATGGATGAGTCCTTCACACATAATGCTGAATGACAGAAGCCAGAGAAAAGAATGCACTCTGGGGGGGTCTTATTTACATAAATTTAAGCTGGCCAAATTAAACCGTGGAAGTGGAAGCCAGCATAGTAGCAACTTTTGGATGGAGAGATGGAGGTAATGACTGAAAGGGACATAAGAAAATCTTCTGGAATGTTGGATGGTTTTCTATATCTTGATTTGAATAATGACTACACAAGTGTGTTCACTTGGTAAAAAGTTCATTGAGCTATACACTTAACTAGATGTATGCTATAAAATATACCTCAATTTGATGTTTTTAAAAGGGAAAGACCTGTATGTATTTACATGTCACATAGGTAGAACTCTAAGATTTATTACTATATGAAGAAAAAGACATTTTTATGTAAAAAAGAGAATATTGTTTGGAAAATCATGGGCCATACTAAAGTAGTGAACAATTATGTATTTTTTTCTAAATATTTAATGGTGGTATAGAGACCATATATGGTAATAATGACACCTATGCCACATTGATTCTGGCATATTGAATAATGAAAACTATAGAGATGAGTTTGCAGAAAGTTGAAGTAGGAAAATGTAAACCCTTCCTACAGAGTAGAGATACATAATAAGTATTGCCCATTCTTCCATAGTTAGAGGTAGTAGTAGCCTGCAATAAATGACTTCCTCTCATACCTGAGATTTCAGTTCAAGGGCATCACATCTGAACTTCCTAACATCCAGGAAATAATTTTTTTCTTAAAACAGCATCTGGATCCTTCAAGTAATTTCACCTTTTTTTCACTTTCTAGAAAATATGAATGTATCACTATTAAGAGGAAAACAAATTTGACTCTTCTAATTATACAACTTATTCAATATTTTTCAAATAGAGACAAGGCTAGATTAGTTAGATCATCAAACTTATCATTTCTGTTAAAATAAAGCTTAAATATTGATTATATAGCAAGTACTATAGTTATTATGAATTAAAATTACCAATTCTATGTAAGTTACCAACAGAGAAAAGTTATTATTGCCTACTAAAAATTTATTGTGACATATTTAAGGACTATTTTCAATCACCAAGAAGCTATTCTCTTTTGTAGACACTCTATTAGGCACATCATTTATTAGAGATCTTGTTACTTATGTACTTTCATAAAATAGTTGTTAGCTCTTTATATCTTAGCAACCAAGAGAAATACAAAATCAATTTTTACTCCCCCCACCCCCACTTTATTTCAAATGAAATGCTTTTAACTGCCAGAAGAAACCTGGCCAATGTATCATCATATAATTCATGTGTTAAGGTGCACAAAATTCTAAAATCTTCAGGCTTATGTACAACATTCAGATTTTTTTAGCATCCAAAACTACTGTTTAATTATGAGCTATAATAACTTTTGTAACTGAAAGTAGATATTTTCAAAATTAACAAAAATTAAAATATGTAAATATATTTCTACTAACTATATTAGAAAGCATTTAAAATAGCCAGAAAGTATATCCAATTGAATAACATTATATGTAATGTCAAAAAAAAGCATTCAGGTTTAGAATTTTACATTTTGACTAAAAAATTTTTTAATGAAAAGATTGCATATCTTATAATCAATTTATGTGGCCAATGACCTTAAAGACATCTCACCAAAGAAGATAAACTGATGCCAAATAAGCATCTGTGAAAAGGTGTTCCACATATCATCAGAGAAATGCAAATTAAAACAACAACAGATACCACTACACATCTCTTAGAGTGGTTAAAATTCAAAACACTGACAACACCAAATGTTAGATAGCATGTGGTGTAACAGGAACACTCATACACTGCTGGTAGGAATGCAAAGCAGTATGGCCACTTTGAACGACAGCTTGGCAGTTTCTTACAAAACAAAACATACTCTTTGCATATGAACCAGCAATCATGCTCCTTGGTATTTACCCATAGGAGCTGGAAACTTACTACCACACAAAAATCTGTACATGGGTGTTTACAACAGCTTTATTAATAATTGCCAAAAGTTGGAGGCAACCAAAATGTCCGTCAGCTGGTGAATGGATAAGTAAACATAGTGGATACAAACATAGTGGATTTGAAGGGGCACATGCACCCCAGTGCTTATATCAGCATTATCAACAATAGCCAAACTATGGAGAGAGCCCAAATGTCCATTGACTGATAAATGGATAAAGAAGATATAATGGAATATTACTCAGCCATCTAAAAGAATGAAACCTTGCCATTTGCAATGACATGGATGGAGCTGGAGTGTATTACGCTAAGTGAAATAAGTCAGTCAGAGAAAGACAAATACCATATGATTTCACTCATATATGGAATTTAAGAAAGAAACCAGATGAACAACATATGGGAAGGGGGAAAAGAAAAAAAGGAGAGAGGGACACAAGCCATAAGAGACTCCTAATGATACAGAACAAACTGAGGTATGATGGAGGGATGTGGGTAGAGGATGGGCTAGATGGGTGATGGGTATTAAAGAGGGCACTTGTTATGATGAGCACTGGGGGTATTGTATGTAAGTAATGAGTCACTGAATTCTACTCCAGAAAACAATATTGCCCTGTATGTTAACTACCTAAAATTTAAATTAAAAAAAATCTTAATTCAATAAACAGTGATGAGATATATCACTGAATGACTTCAGACAATCTTTGTGTCCTAAGATTTTAATGCACACAATATTTTTCACAGCTTTTGGCTTGCGTGTGTGTGTGTGTGTGTGTGTGTGCGTGCGCATGCACATGCATGTGTGTTATATAATTCTGATTATTTAAGTGCATATGAAAATTTTGTAGAAGCACATTGGGCAACTGCCTGAATTCACAGTAATTTCCCCATCTGTACTAAACTCTCTTTTTTTGATTACCTGGGAATGGGCAGAAAATGCAAGCAGGGCCAATCATAATGCAACCACTTTCTGTCATGTCAGGCCATGGATGTTAATTCAGGTCATGTTAGCAAGAATCTCTTCCCAAGATTTGAAAAAGGAGAGTTCTTGCTTTTCTTTCTTGCAAATCTGTAAGGGTGTGAGAAAAGTGTTATCATATACCATGGCTTTGGTTTTGTGAAGAAAGCAATGTGTGAGAAATGAAATGATACCAGCAGGTAAACTGAGAGAATCCTGGTGCTCATCACAGCTTCCAACCGGCAGTCACCTTAGCAATTCTGTTTTATTAGCCAGTGAATCCTCCCTCATGCTGTAGAGAGTTTGAGTCTATCACTTGCAGTCAAAAACTGTCCTTAAATGTTGATATGAAAATATTGAAATATATTTTTAGAAGAATAACTAACTGGAGTTTTAAGAATTCTTTTAATTTCATTTTAATGATGGATAATAAGAAAATAGAATATATTACTGCAGTTATCAGCTTATCTACCTATGAGACTCTAAGTTAGATTGTCAGTTAATAATAAGATCACCTATAACAAACAATTCTAATATAAAATTTTGTCATCATAATTTTTATTTCTTTTTTTCTTTTGGCAATATTTAGATAAGGAAAATGATTCACATTTTCTTCCATTATTTTCCATGTTTCTGTACTAAAAAGAAAAATGTTTACATGGGTTCAATATTCAACCAAAGTTGTTTGACTCAACATGAGTGTTAATTAGGCAATAAAATTTTAGGAAGTAATAGAAATCTTCATGGCCCACAAACAGAAGGACTTTTCTTAGATAAAATAGAGAGATGATGCAAAAGGAAATAGAAAAGTGGAACACAATAGCATAACTGAGGGCTGAAATCAAACATAAAATCTAAAGATACCCTGGGAAATATGGTTAATCCTGGAATTAATACTATATCAGAAACTCAAAACATCTTTATCAAGTAAAAATATTTTTTTCAGTCTTCATTTTTTCTTCTCTAAGGTAACCAGTATTTAATACAATAGGTAGTGACTATCTCTTCCACATTTTTATTATTTTCTTTCATAATATAGTCATCTCCCTGTGACTAAATGGAAAGCAAATCAACCTATAGATATCAATTGATTTTAAGGCACTGTGCAAGGTTCTGCAAGCAGCATTGTAAAGACCAGTGATTTTAACACTCCCTAATGTTTGCTTTAAAGTGGTTATAATAGAACCCTCAGTTTGTTTTTCAGAGTCCATCGTCTCTAATGGTTCGTCTCCCCCTCCGACTTACTCCCCTTCATTCTTCTACTATGACTAGTGTAACTTAAACATTTCATATTCTCTAACTGACAGGATTTTGTTAAAAGAAATTGTAACAGATTGGGAAGAAGGAAATATGGAGAGCTGAGGGAGAAAAAAGAAGACTCATACTCTCAATATAGCCCACAGTTTCCACTTCCAAATAGTTCCCATATATGAAACCCCTTAAATTATATTGTAACCCTTCCCTCTGGAGTCTTGACCTGCAGTTTGAGAAATACTGGCATTGATATATGAAATACACAGATAATGCAAAAAACTCATTTTACCACATAGTTTCACCTTCTACTCCCATCAATCTTATTACAAACTCTGTCAACAGGAAGCAAATTGCCTCCCTTCCCATGGTCACTTTATAGAGGAAGTGTTAATGACCAACAGAAATGCCAAGAGTCAATAGGAATAACCATATGGAAACAATACTCTAGTTAATTAGCTTCTAAATAGTAATATTAAACTATATGTGTTGAGAGGAAAAAATGGAAAAGCCTTCTGGATCTTGTTTTGTTATGTTTAAACAGGACAATATTATTCTCCAATATCAGTGTTTCTCTCTTACCTTACCTTCTCTTTGCTTTCCCACTCTGCAGTTCTTCATCCAATCTTTTCATCCAACCTTCTCCCTTTACCTCATCTACTACCCTGACAAAGCTCAACATGGTAAGGGATGCAAATAAACTGGGAAGAAAATATTGTAGGTATATAAAACTCTATATTATATTCTAAATTACTTTATCTGTCACTTGGCTAATGAATATTTATTGTATGCCTGATACCTACCAGACAATATCATGCATTCAGATGTAGACATGGTTAACAAAATAGTTCCTTTCTTTATGGAGTTTACTCTCAACATTTAACAGTGAAGGAAAAATGCACCAGTATTTACTAGCTATTAAGAAACTGTTATGTGCAAAATGTTAAGAGTAGATTTTCATAGTGCTAGGGAAATGTATAATTTGGGGATCCAGCTTATTTATGTGCATTAGGAAATGTTTACTGGCATAACAATATTCCTATTGGGATTTGAAGGAGAACTACCATTCAGATAAGTTAAAGAGAAGGGGAAGATTCCAAGAAAATGGAACAGTATGCACAGAAGCAGTTAAATAGGAGAAAGCATTGTCTGCTCAAACAGAAAGCCAGAGTGGCTGGCATGAACTGAGCAAATAGTAGATTTGTGCATATGGAGACTAGAAAGGCAACTAAAGGTCAGGTTGTTGGAATTTGGGGGGCATTATTCGAAGGCCCGTTGGAAGCTGTTGAAAGATTTTTTTTTTAAGATTTTTTATTTATTTATTTGACAGAGAGAGACACAGTGAGAGAGGGAACACAAGCAGGGGGAGTGGGAGGGGGAGAAGTAGGCCTCCTGCGGAGCAGGGTGCCCGATGCGGGGCTCGATCCCAGGACCCTGGGATCATGACCTGAGCCAAAGGCAGACGCTTAACGACTGAGCCACCCAGGCACCCCTGTTGAAAGATTTTAAGAGAGAAATGAGATATTCAAATCTGTATTTTAAAAAGGCTATATACTGGAGAATGGAGAAGAGGAAGCAGAGTAAGTTTGGCTATGATGAGTGCCGCCTAGTTGAGGACACTGACAATAAATGCAGGTAGAACTGAATGGATTCCAGAGTTATTTTGGTGGTGGAATTAAATTGGGCAGAAGGAGGAGAAAAGAGTCTAGAATTATGCTTATATTTTTGGATTAAATATATAATGGATAGTAGAGAGTTTTATTGAACTTGAGAAGATTAGAAAGCAAATTTCTTAGATGGGAATATATACATATATATAATCACAAAGCTGACCTAAACTAAACAGGTAAGTGAATATTAAGTATTTAATTATCAAGAATTTTAATTGCCCTTCTTAGAGATTATAAGAATTATAAGAATTCTGGGTAGATGATTCAGATGGCCCATTTCTTACTAAAACTCTTTTGCATGAACATCTAAGGCATCTAAAATAAAACAGAATTATTTTCAAATCTGGATGTGCTCAGTAATTATTTTCTCATGAAGAAAAAAAATGCCATGTTTAAAGGAAAGGTTGAACAAGTATATCTTACATCTTGCCGAATTCTTAATTATAAGAGGAAATTCTAGTTGTGGAAATAATATCATCAGGAAACAATAAGAGCGTTAAGCCATTTTTTCTCATCCATCCCTTTTGCCACTGACTCTGCCACTGTAATTTTCAGTTTTGGCTTATAATTCTGTGTTCTCTACACAATAGGCTCTGACATTATGTCTCTCCCAGACACATAAACCCAAAAACTGCCATCTGCTCACCCCAAATGGTTTTGAATATCCTTTCTCTAAAATAAAGCCCAGGTTTATTACCTCAAAAGATTTTTTCCATACTACAACCATCGATTTGGATTCAGTAATCCAAGAATCAATCATTCATTCAAGTTTAGTATAATATTTTGAGCAAAGCAGTCTGCTAAGTGCTGAGCTGAATCATACAAACATTAACTTACTGTATTTCACAATGGTTGAAATCTTGCTGGATTGGTAGCAGAGTGCTTGTACAATTTTTGAAAGACTAAACAAGTGTAAAATTATTAGCACCAAGTTTTAAATTAACTTACCGATATGTTACTATTAAACAGTTCTAATATAGGCCTATAAGAATCTTACTGGCTTGCACAGTTGTCTCTTCCATTAATAAAGGGGCAAACAATATTATAAAAATCTAAGAGATCTTAGCATTTTAATTTAGTAGTAACATTGAAAGCTTACATTAACTAATTAAATACAGAACCTAATCTCAACATTTTTATGCATTCAAATACTTACAAGTTAATCAATTAATCTATCACTTACACTTGGAATATCTCTTCACCACCATCACTTTCACTCCCTGCCAACCTTGAGGGATCATTAGAGATAAGACGCATGTTAAGATTAGTAACTGTAGGGGCGCCTGGTTGGCTCAGTCGTTAAGCATCTTCCTTCGGCTCAGGTCATGATCCCAGGGTCCTGGAATCAAGCCCCTCATCGAGCCCCTCATCAGGCTTCCTGCTTGGCAGGAAGCCTGTTCCTCCCTCTCCCACTCCCCCTGCTTGTGTTCCTGCTCTTGCTGTCTCTCTCTCTCTGTCAAATAAGTAAATAAAATCTTAAAAAAAAGATTAGTAACTGTCAAAAAAGAGATATATTATTAACAATTCTCCTAAATGAGGACACCATTTTGTCCTGCCTAACCTTTGAAAGTTGTTTTCCAGTGATTATACAATTCTATTCAGATTTTGGGAGCTATACACTAAATCTTATATACTATATATTATAAATACATAAATATAAAATATTTGTCAACTTTTTAAAGGTGAATAAAAATGGGATAAAATCTTAGGATGCATTCATGGATGACATATACCTTATTGTTTCTTTGATATATTTCCTGGCCTGGTGTTAGCAATTAATTCGAATCATGTAAAATTTTTTTTTTTTAAGATTTTATTTATTTATTTGACAGAGAGAGACACAGTGAGAGAGGGAATACAAGCGGAAGTGGGAGAGGGAGAAGCAGGCTTCCCGCAGAGCAGGGAGCCCAATGACAGGCTCTATCCCAGGACCCTGGGATCATGACCTGAGCCGAAGGCAGACACTTAACGAC
Organism: Callorhinus ursinus; assembly: GCF_003265705.2. Lineage (NCBI taxonomy): Eukaryota > Metazoa > Chordata > Mammalia > Carnivora > Otariidae > Callorhinus > Callorhinus ursinus. Next base: position 29,326,586 of record NW_027397074.1, read on the forward strand.
TGAGCCACCCAGGTGCCCTGAATCATGTAAAATTTATAATGCTAACATGGTTTTCTGGTTTCAGATGGCAAACTTGGCACAAATATTCACCTCTTCTTACTCATAAGTTCAGAAAATCTTGCAGGTTTTATAAAAGCACAGAATATCAGAAAAAATAAAAGTAGAATTTTCAGGAAAAATTTTTAAAAGCTATCCAGGAAAGTCATAGTCCAAGTATGATGTGATGTGTTCAAATCAGAGTAAGAAGTCAGCAAGTATGAGGAAGAAGAATGCAACAGATACCATGAAATAGAATGATTAAATAAGATGCTGAAAATAATAAAGATACGGTGAGGAAGGGAAATACTTTATCGTTCAAAAAGAAAAAATAAAAGATAATAAGCAATTCCAAGGAAAATAAAGCTATATAAGAAAAGCATGAAAAAAATGTAGAAAATTAAAACATGATATGGTTTTGAGAAGTCAACATATAGTGTATATTACTTTTTTCTACATTTCACTGGCTATAACTCAGTTGTGGCAAACTGCAGCTAGAAATTTGATTAGTTGTACTAAAAATACAGTTTGATGAGCACCTAAGTCATATCTTATACAGTTACTATGAAATGGTTAACAGTTTAAACTCTTACTTTTCATTCCATGATTCTCAGATTTGATTTTTTGATTCCTCACTTTGCAAGATGATAATGTTATCATTTTCCCACCTCTCATCACTCTATCATCCAGTTTCTGCCACCAGTACATTATATTTTAATTGCAAAGTTGGTAATATTTACCTTATATTCAATAATAACAATTAAGCTTGCTGTCTTTTGAATATTAGTTATCATAAAAGCTTATAGTCCATAACAGCATTTATCTCATTATAACTATATACATACCGTTCATTACAGAGACACACTGTGTTCTATTGTATTTTTTTCGGTCTTATTTGTACCTCACAGGGGAGAATATTTAATGGATTTTTCTTATCTAACCCTTTAACCAGTCTGAACAACAAAGAGAATATACACACCAATAAATAGATAGATGATTGATGACAGATGATAGTTAGAAAACTATCAGGGATTTCTGGGACTATAACAAAAGACTTAACATTCTTGCTATCAGAGTCTCAGGGGAAGAGAAAAAAAATGAAGCTGGAAAAGTACTAAAAGAAATCATGGCTAAATACTTCCTGAATCTGGCAAGGAGCATAAACTTTCATATTCAAGAAGTTGAGTGAACCGTAAACAGGATAAACCCAAAGAAATCTATGCCAAGACATATCGTAACGAAAGTTTAAAAACTAAAGACAAATCTTAGAAATGACTAGAGAAAAAGAATACTTTACCATAGAGGGCAGAAGGGAGTGGCACAGTATTTTTCTAGGGCAACAACAACAACAACAGAACTCTATCAATCTAGAGTCCTATACACAATAAAAACATCCTTCAACAATGAAGAAAAATTCACGATATCACATGAAGGAAAACTAAGAAAATGTGTTGCTAAGGAACACAGTAAGGAAAATTATGGGCAAATAAAATAGACTTTCCTTCTCTTTAGTTTTTAAAATTATTGATGGTTGAAGCAAAAATCCTAACACTGATATGGTGTGAAATATATGTAAAGGAAATATTTTTAAATATTATAAATGGGAGAATAAAAAGAGATAAAGAGAGATGAGTTTTCTACTTTTAACTTAAACTGCTGAAGAAATAACACCAATAGACTGAGACATATCACAGTATAGAGATAGATATAAAGATATAATACAAATATATAGATATCACACACACACACACACACACACACACACACACACACACACACATAATGTAATAGAACAACCACTAAATAGCCATACAGAAAAATACAGTCAAAAACAATATAGACCTCTGCAAGCTGAGAGTCAACATGGTGCCCTTCCCACTTTTTCACTTCTTCATGCCTGGCTCTGCCCCTCTGACCAGCCATTGAAGCCAGCAGTATCAGGCCCTCACTGTGCCCGAACTCACCCAGCAGGTCTTTCATGTCAAGAACATGATGACCGCCTGTGACCCCAGCAATGGCCATTACCTCACCACGGCTGCTGTCTTTCATGGGCAGATGTCCATGAAGGAGGTAGATGAGCAGATGCTCAATGCACAAAGCAAGAATAGTAGCTATATTGTGGAATGGATCCCCAACTGCGTCAAGACAGCTGTCTGCAACATCCCACCCTGTGGCCTCAAGATGGCAGTCACCTTCATTGGAAATAGCATGGCCTTCCTTGCAGGAGCTCTTCAGACACATCTCAGAGCAGTTCGGGGCCACATTCTGGCACTGGTACACAGATGAGGGCATGGATGAGATGGAATTCACTGAAGCTGAGAGCAACATGAACAACTTTGTCTTCGAGTACCAGCAGTACCAGGATGCCACAGCAGAGGAAGAGGAGGATTAAGGCAGAGCACCAACACCTCAGGCTTCTCAGTTCCCTCAGGCTTCTTCCTCAACTGCCCCTGTTCTCTCCCTCAGAATTTGCATTTTCTGCCTCTATCTTGTTTTTTTGTTTGTTTGTTTCCTTTTTTAGAGGGTGTGGTCCTAGATTAGTGCTTGACACATAATAGAAGCTCAATATTTTATTGTTTTTTCAATGTCTCCTCTCCCACCCTTGGGAAACATAGATTTCTGCCAATCTAGGTAACCCTGTATTTCCTTTTGGTGTCCACTTCTCCCATCTGTCCAGCTGATATTTCCCTTTGCTTTTTTAAGATAATTACCCAAGAAGCTGGGTCTCATCAGATCCCATTTAGAACCATGTGCTGAAAACTCAGATAGATGGCCATCATCCTCAGCCTGTGTGGTAACTCAGAGGAAAGGAAACCAAACTACCTCATAGCAGGTAGAGGTACATAGGAGGAAGGGGTAGCGTTTTTTAGTCTAGAGCAGTTTTGGAGAGGGATACAGGCTACTGAAGTCCTAATTTCCAGGAATTGACCTGCTCCTCTCTCAGCTTCGGGAAAGCTGTTAACAGTAGTATCTCCATTTTCAGTCTCCTTCCAAGCTCTGTCCTGAGCTGTTTCCTTTGTAGGGGTCCGCCCCACTCTGTCGAGTGGGTTCCTTCCCTCTCTTACTTAACCTCCTTCACATGTTGAATTCCTTCCTTTTCCCCTGGTCAGAGAAGGGGGCCAAGGAGGGGAAGAGGGACTAGCTTTGGTCCCTAAGGCCTCCAGAAAGGCCCTCCCTATCTTAACAAAAACCCAGCCCTGCTGTGTACATATAGAAAGGTATGTATTACCATGTGAATATTTGGGTCATTCCTCCAGAGAGGAGACAAGGAGACCCCTCTGTCTTTTGGCAACATCTCATCTCTTCCTTTGACTATGCCCTCCTCCCCACCCCACCCCAACCCTCACCCTTGGTTTTGTCCTGTCCTACACCTCAAATTTCTATTTTGAGTTGAACTTGCTTTTTTTTTCATATAGAAAAAGATAACATTGCCCCAAGAGCCAAAAATAAATGAGAATTGGAAAAAAATATATACATAAATTCAAATGGTAATCTAGAAATGCAAAAATTAATCAAAATTTGAAGGACACAGCTAAAGCGTTGCCGAAAGAAAAATTTCTAGCACTAAATAAGTATATGTATATATGTATATATATATTTTTTTAAAAAGCTAGTGGATTAAAAATCTTAAGGATTATACATTAAAATATTTTGAAACATGTCTTAGTTATATGTATGCATATATGTTATGTCTATATGTATATGTATTATGTATATACTTATACATACATACAACAGATATGTTTCAAAATATTTCAAAGTTTAACCCTTAAGATTTTTAATCCACTAACTTTCTAAATGACACATTCTATATAAAAATAATCTTAGTTTTTGACTGGTTAGGAAAACTAAACCTAATACATTCAGTTCCAAAGGCTGAGTGTGTGGTATTAATTGATGTCCTCGCTCCTGTTGCCTTGTGAATGTTTACAATGTCCCAGTTATTTTCATGGCACTGCAATAATGGACATACCTTCTAAATTGAGATTTCATGCACAAAAAGGATCTATCTACCAAAAACAACTTAACTAAACCTCTTTTTCTACATTCTTTTTGCCATAATCTCTCTTCTACCATCATTATAGTCATTGATGGTTATGAATTCCACCAAGAACATCAATTCAACAATTTGAACACAGAAGCTACTAAGATCAGGGAGTTCAAATGAGTGTGCGATTGACGAGAGCAGCAGGAACAAAGGACCTTCTCAGGACCATCAAGCAAGCCCAATCAGAGCTTAATGGAGGAAGGCAATAAATAAAACTCCAATGCTTCCAAACTAATATTGGCTACGTTGACGGTGTATCCTGGAATAGAAATTTGATCCTGGAACAGAAAAGGGACATTCATGGAAAAAATTGAAGAATCTGAACAAAGTGTAGTTTTTTTTTTTAATAGTAAAATATCAATGCTAATTGCTTATTTTAACAAATGTGCCTTGGTTATGTAGGATGTCGACGTAAAGGGAAAATGGATGAAGGGTATGCAGGAACTCTGCACTTTCTTTGTAACTCTTTTACAAAGCTAAAAATATTTCATAATGTAAAGTTTTATTAATAAAAAACTAACACTGAAATCTTGTGTACAAAGACTTGATAGTAAGGGCTTTGAAGCATGAAGTCGTAATTCTAGCAAAAACTCAACACATTGATCAAGAGCGATACAGACTTAAAAGAGATATGCCAGAACTGACTGGAACAACTCTTTTAGTCATATTGCTTAAAGATCACCACCACTTTCTAAGTGGTAATTCTAGAATGAAATCAGAACACATCACATATTTTAAATAATTTCACATAGATAATAGTGTGCCCTAATTTAGTGTCAGAATAGTTATACTACAGCAAGCTAATGCCTTGCTGTATGAATTAGAAATGGCATAAAGAACCTTCAAATTTTTCATAAAAAGACATTTATATGCAAATATGAAGGTTAGGGAAAACACTGTAGAACACTGACTAAATAAAGACTGTCTTTAATCTCTGAAGTGAAGTATAAAAAGCAAGAAGCCCTTGTGGCTGGCTAAGCAGTTTGGATTCTTAAGTTTCACCTGCAATATAAATTTAATTTCCTCCACAATGAAGAATTAAAGTCCCATAAAGGTGAAATCTCTTCAAGCCACTTTAGTTTTTCCTTTAAACAGATTATAATTCCTTTCAGGAAAAACAATCAGAGAATCAGAAAAAAATTAAAATTTTTCAAAAAAATTCAGAAAGCAAGCTGGGGTTCTTTGCACTGATATCTTCCTACAAAGTACAAAAATGGAAGACGCTGGGGGTCACTCTCCAGCCCCTGTTAAACCTGTTATTGCTTCTATGTCTTTGGCACACTGTGAGAAAGTACATAGAATTTGATTCAAAAGTTAGAAAACCTGAGAGTGTGGCTGAGTGGTATTTAGTGTCATTCTGCTCCTTCAGGAGATTAGAAGGTGAGAAAATTCATATCAACCTTCAACATCCTGGCCCAAATACAGTGTTGAATCTGTGAAGGATTGTTCCCTGTGTCTTTTGAGGGACCAGCGCTCAAATGCATAGTTCTAAAAATTGAGTTAACTTTTTCTTTTCCTGTTTAGGATTCTGGAACAGTATTGGAAGTAAAAATAAGAAAAAGATGACTATAATTTTAAAAAACATAACTAAGCATTCAATCCCATTTTCTTCAAAGAACACATAATAAAATGTAAAAGAAATTCTAGAGTAAATGCCATAAGTAATAGAACTAATTAAATTAGGCAGATATCATACAAATTGAGATAACAAATTTAGAGATGATAATTTTTCTCCCCTTAATTATAGCAGATTCTTCTGCATAAAGAATGAGTAAAACATCTCAACTATAATGAGATATCACCTCATTGAGATCAATGAATTTGAATTTGCAGTATAAAATAATGTTGATGTGTTTGAACTTCATTATTCTTCAGATAATTCACAATGAAAAGACATTAAAGGGGTGCCTGGGTGGCTCAGTCAGTTAAGCACCTGCCTTTAGCTCAGGTCATGATCCCAGGGCCCTGGAATTGAGCCCAAGTGTCAGGTTCCCTACTCAGTGGGGAGTCTGCTTCTCCCTTTCCCTCTGACGCCCTCCTTGCTCATGCTCTCTCTCTCTCTCTCAAATAAATAAATAAAATCTTTAAGAAAAAAAGACATTAAAATTAAAATATTTTAGGGTAATTAATTATCTCATGCTACTGTATTAAGGTAATTTGTAAATTAATAGTCTAAATTATTAGTCAATTTCCATTCAGACACAAGTCTAAGTGAACTTTCTCATTATCAACTCATAATTTTGTGTCAAAATGCAAAATAGTGAAGTGACTCAAAACTGTAGAAGCAATATAAAGAGATAAGTGGATACCACCAAAAAAAAAAAAAAGAGAGTTTTTACAGGTTTAAGAGGCTGGTATACTTTTCTCTCATTAGGGTATGACCACTTACATGGTCAGGAATCTTTACATATTTTAGTCACTGCTATATAATAAAATCCAAGACAGAGCTCAAAATCCATGCTTTTTTTATGACTAGAATCTAAAAAATCAAATAAGGTAAGCACGGACAAAGAAGAGGTAGCTAATTTTTTAAATAAGGCCTCTTGTTCTACTTCTTTTGTCAAGACAAACCATATTAGATTTAAAATAATAATTATTAGGGAAAATGGCAACAAAAAAAGCATGATGATAATTTCATATGGATTATTTGTAATGCTCTGTCATAACAGTAATAATTAGATGGCCCCTGAATTCAGACCATCTGGTTTCCAATCTGAGATCTGACAAATTGCTGTGTGACCTTGGGCAAGTCACTTAAACTTTCTGTGCCTCCTTTTCCTCATCTGTATTTTGCAGACAATAATAGTACCTACTTCATTGTGTCGTCATGGAACAATTAAATGAGAAATAAAAACCGCTATTTAAGTGTTAGCTAGTAGTTGTAGCAGCATATCCTGACAATTGTTCAGTCTTTCTGTATGGACAACCCTAATCAAGGCAGAATGTACTAAGAAGTTCACCTCGCAGATGAAATGCACACATAATAACAATTCATTGAATTTCTAATGACTTTCAGAGTTATAAACATTAATAATTTGTCTCTAAACAGTACTATGTAAATATAAAAAGAACATAAAATAAACTTAGAGACTGGGAATTACCTTTTTAACTTTATAATTACCTTTTTAAACCCATGCCTATAGCTAAAATCACATGTAAACTATCCTAACCATAGGTGATTTATTTAATATGTATTTAAATATAAATTAACGTCTAGTATTGCTCATAATTATGGCTCTTCATTTTATTGTTACAATTTTGTGATACATATTTGTTGCTTATTGCTTATAGCATCTTTTTTCTAGATTATTGTTGGGATAATACTATTGATTTCTCTTTGAATCTATATTCTGCCATGTTGAATTATATAAAAGGAAAGAAAAAGCAATGTATTTCGATAATGTATAGGACTCTGGAACAAGTTCAATTAAAAATAAGTTAAATAACGTGGTTAGTCTGCATGAAGTAGCAAACATGAGGACATCAATTTCAATGGCAATCTGCATTCAATATTTCAGCACAAATGTTTCAAAATATGATTCTAAAGGTATGGCTTTATACATATGTTATGGGTTGAACGGTGTACCCATAAAAAGTTATGTTGAAATCCTAACCCTCCATACCTCAAATGTAAGCTTATTTAGAAATAAAGTCTTTATGAGGCAAATAAGTTTAAAGTCATTATGCTCAGCCTTAATCCAATATGACTGGTGTCCTTGTTAAAAGGGGAAATTTGGACACAAAGACACAAATACAGGGAAGAGAATGCAAAGATACCCAGGGATAATGTCACATGAAGACCAAAGATTGGAGGGATGCATCTACCACAAGCCAGGGAACGGCATAGGCTACAAGAAGAAAAGCAGGGGAAGTTCCTTTCCTCGTACCTTCAGGGAGAACATGGCCTTGCCAACACCTTGACTTCAGACTTCTGGCCTCCGGAGCTGGGAGACAAGAAACCGCTCATTGCTTTAAGCCATCCGGCGTATGCGACTTTGCTACAGCAGTCCTAGGTAGACACGACATTTTACTAAAGGTGCTGTTACTTTTCTGGTGTTTGCTTACCTGTCTTCCATAATCTTATTTGAGTTCTTTCAAACTGAAACTGATCTATAAGGATGTCACATGCCTGTAGAAATAATCCTGAATCTGAAGGTGGGACACCACAGGCATAAGTCAGAGCTTTTCATCAGTAGACGTGATTGTGTTCTCATATAGTCTATAAAATGTGTATTTTATTTATGCAGGAAAAATGGATCAGGGTTTTCCATGAAAAAAAGCTAGTGTAAATTTCGTTTTTTTTAAACATTTAGAATAATTTGTTTTATCTAAGACTGTTTTTTAGTGAGAAAAAGAAATGTGTTCTTGTCCAGCTTTATTTGAATATTCAGTAGAAACATCTTAATGCTAATGTTGGGTCAAGGATAACAACACTTAGGTAAACGAGATATACTAAACCACATCCTACATATAATTTGAACCACAGAAATGAATGCATTATATAGTATGCATAAGTTATAACCATTCACCAGGAGCCAAATGCAAAATAAAAAAAATGAAAAAGGGAATCAACTAAAATTTCTACCATAAAGCATTCCACTATAATTGAGAAACACATTTTTATCATCTTTTTTTGTTACTGAGAAAGTAAATTCATTCTTCAAGCCACAATGCTTTGGTTACTCTTATAGGTAAAGAATATAAACTACTTCCATGATAATTGTAAGAATGATGAATATGTTTACTTCTTTCCTACTCAAAAATACTTCTTTCCTCTTGGATTTCCTTTTTTTCGGGTTCAAAATTACAGATTTTTCTCTGAGTCCTTCCTGTGTACTAACTTCATTCGGTTTTAAATTCCTCAGATATTTTTGTCTTTAATGAAAAGACTAATGTTTACAAAAGATTATGTCTATTATGCAATGTTAAAGCAGTCACAGGCTACAAAGACATCAGTTGACAGCTCCCGAGGGAAGGAGGAAGTAAGTTGATATGATCTGGACGGAGGACAAGAGAAAACAAATCAAGAAGAATGACAAACTCATGCAGGCATAAAAAGAGCACGAAATAATGATCAGAAGTGGATCTGATCCAGGCAAGTTGGACGCAAAGGGAGGTGCTATACAGGATATGGGTAGTACAGACTATGGAGTCACAGCACATTCATTGACTATATCTCTTAGTGGCTATGTGAGCTACAGCATTAGTTTTCTAATCAACTTAAAAGAAGTAGTATTATCTATCTTATTAGTTTATTGTAGGGATAAAGTGAGATGACCTTTTCAAAGGTCTTAGCACAGTATTTGTGTGGCACATTCTAAACATCTGATAATAGCCAAGTAGCCCTATTAAGGCAAACAAGAACTGACCCATTAAGGGGCACCTGGGTGGCTCAGTCGGTTAAGCACCTGCCTTCAGCTCAGGTCATGATCCCAAGGTCCTGGGATCAAGTCCCCCTTCAGGCTCCCTGCTCTGCAGTGGGCCTGCGAGCAGGGGGCCTACTTCTCCCTCTCACTCTTCCTGCTGCTCTCCCTGCTTGTGCTCTCTCTGCCAAATGAATAAATAAAATTAAAAAAAAAAAAAGAACTGACCCAGTAAGTATCAAACTGATCCAAGAAAAATTTTCTGCATCCTTTTAAAAAAATCTAGCTAACTAGAATATTCTATGTGTCTACTGGAATAAAATATCTATCATTTCCATGTCAATATTGATTATATTTTCATCTAGACCCAAGGCTTTAAGATATCAATACCTTGATAACTTAAACTTCTATCTCCAGGCCTGGTGCTCCTTCTGGAATGTATATTCAATTTCCAACTCAGTTAATTTACTTTGGTATCTATAGACTTTTAAGTGGTCCCTATGATCCTCACATCCTGGCTTTCATTCCCTTGTAGAGTCCCCTCCCCTTGAATATGGGTTGGATCTGTGACTTGAATATGGCAAAGATACTGGGATATCACTGTTGTAATTATGTTACATTATACAAGTCTCCTTGTATAAACTAGCTGACTTGCTCTTGAGTCTTGCTTTCCCTGCTGATTTTAAATAAGCAAGATTCCATAAATCCTAAAGCTGTGAGGAAAGGAAGTTTGCAATAACCTGAGTGAGCTTGGAAGCAGACCCTTCCCCAGATGTTGTCAAGATGAGAACCCAGCTGGCTGATACCTTGTTTGCAGGCTTGCAGAGAACCCAGCTAAACTATGCCCAGACTCCAACCCCACAAAAACTGTGAAATAATAAATTTGTGTTGTTTTAAGTCACTAAATTTGTGGTGATTTTTTTATGTAGCATAAAAAATAAATACAGGGATTTAACAAGCATCTTCTCACAAATTAAACCGGTCCAAAATATTTATCCCCCTAACATTCAAATCTGCCTCTCTTCTAGTGTTCCCTCTCTAAGTTAATGGCCCCACCATTCACCCCTCTGATTACTTAAAACATCTTGGAACCATTCTTGATGCCTTTGTGCTTCTCAAACTGAAAAATCCTATCAGCTATGTCCAGAAAAGTAACACTTTTTATAATCATTTGGTTCTAATCATTTGCCTCGGCTACTGTAATAGCTTCTTTTCTTCAATTCTTGACCCTCTAGAATCTATTTCCATACAGCATCCAGAGAGATCCTTTAACAGATAAATCATTTCTCAATTTCCTGCTTTCAAGTCTTCCAAACATTCCCATGAGACTTGGAACAAAATCCAAATCATTTACATAACTTGGGACCCAAATGATCTGGCCCATGAATAACTTTTTTTTTATCATATCTTACTTCTTCCTCCCTTATTCATTTTTCTCCAGCCATTCTGATCTTGCCAGTTCTTGAACACTCCAAGCAAATTCTCTACTATAGCCCTTTAATTTGGTGACCTTTCTGCCTTAAATATTCTCACATCTGGCATTCTTTTTTTCCCAAACTTCTACTCACATGTTATGTCTTCATACAGGTCTTTTATGAATGACTCATCTAAGGGAGAAAACTGCATGACTCCTATTTCACTTGCCTTAAGTTTTAATTTTTTATAGTACTTAATAAAACTATCAGGAAGAACTGCTTTTTTGCTGCCTCTATTCTTGCCAGGACCCGCACCCCTGCCTTACACATGCCTCACAGCAGAAATAATGTATGTCCTCCTTGTAAGGATCAAGGAGTTAATGATTTCTTTGGAGACTTCCAGCACAATAGATAAATCTAAGGAATGACCAGGTGAAAGTGACCAGGTGAGGCCATCCTGTATGTATTCCAGACCACTGGCACCAGACATCTCAACACTAAGACCCTGTGGCTGCAAGTAATAAGTGACTTATGGAGGACACCTGGACCCTTGTTTTTGTTCTGACCAGTTCTTGGATGCCTGGGAGGACACGTACACTGAACCACAATCCTCAGTGAAAATTCCAGACCCCAAGCGAAGATGAGACTCTCTCTCCTTTCCTTTCTAAGTCTCTCAGATACTCTGTCTGTATCTACACTATATATCTTCAATAAAATCTGCTCTCACTTCTTCTCAGCTTGCATTTGATTTCTATCATGCATGAAGTCAAGGATCCTCTTGGCTGGCCCTATGGGACCCTCTTTGGATCCTAGGACCAGGCCTGCCTACATCATTATCATTTGTTTATCCATTTATATTCTGTCTTCTCAGTAGAATATAAATTATATATAATGCTAGTAATGCTTGGTTTTGTTCATTTGTTTATCCATTTTATATTCTGTCTTCTCAGTGGAATATAAGTTACATAATGCTAGTAATGTTTGGTTTTGTTCATTTCCATATTCTGGAACACTACATGATAAAAAGTAAGTATTTGACCAATTTGGCATAAAATTGCTGTTGAAATCATTTTGGAATCCTTCCAGGAAAAAATATTCTGCCATAGTGCTTTAAGAAGTTCAAAATATCTCATAGAAAAGCTTAAGAGTACATTTCAAACTTTTATTGAAAATTTAATGCTAACTAATCAAAAAACTATATTGTGTCTTCATCTTTTTGTATTCTGTTTTAAGAAATTATTTAAGTGAATTATCCTCATAAAGTAATGAGTATCCCAAACTATAGCTCTTGATTTCTCTGCCCCCTATAGCTCAACAATCATTTTTTACTCTCCAATGTATATTTAATGCAAAGAAATATAAAATAGTGTGGCAGAAAATAAATAACTTGTTCCCCAAGTATGTTAACAGTGAGTATAAAAGTCAGGTTTGTAATGTTATCCGACAGAAGCCACAGACTGTGTCCACGGGAGATCTGCTTGTGGTGACACAATCCATCATACTGCCATTGTTTGACAGTCACAGACAAGAAGAAATACCTAGGAATTACAAATGAATTTTCTCACTAACAATTTATAGCAATTTGCAGAACATTGTAATTGGCATATTTTCTTCACATATGTTCCATATGTTACAATAAAAAAAGGGAGCTGTTTTTTGTACGGTTATTTTATTCAAGAAGATTATTTGCCAACAGACTAGTGTAATGTGTTAATGAATTGAGTCAAATAATTCTCCCCTCTCTTGTCTGAGCCAGTGCTTTTCTTCTTGAGGAATGCGTAACTTAGATGATTGATAACAGAATCCACAACCTTTCACCTCCAAGTCACCAATTTGAACCCAACCTAGTTGAGCAATGAGAGACATTTGTTTCCATAGGCAGCTCATGAGAGGCTTGCATGAAATGAATGGGTAGTCTATTCGCTTACTGGACCTGAAATGATAGTTACTTGAATTAGAAATATATTACATATAATGTAAAGACCTAACATTATCATTATACTAATATTCTTTTTCAAGGCCCTGAAGTTAATATATGATATTGGTTGGTATTTAGTTTCTGACTAGAATTTTACTCTCTGAGGCAAATTTACCTTCAGTATTTTCAATGTTATTTCAAAGTATTATTGTAGATTTTTAATAATTAAAACTTACACATGGTATAGTAATGAAGGGGAGCAGAATTGGCTACTCCAAAATATGGCTCTTTGGCATAAGGATTATTTTAAGCTAATTATTTTTTTTTTAACTGCAGACAAAGGAAAAGCTCTGTAAACCAAAAAGAAGTTACCCTTTTGTAAGAGACATTTACATTTATAAGGGAAATATAAGAGGTATACATGCTGTTAAGATTGTTTGTTTTTCTCCTGTTAATCTATCAGTTATGACAGGGGGTGGGGAGTCAGGGGATGTTTCAGCCAAGAACCTACAAGGGTAAGGGAAAATTATTTTTTCCTCCCTCACAGAACCAAAGCAACTATGTGTATAATAATTAAGATTTTGCCTCAGATTTATATTTGGTTCTCAGAAGTTAGGGTGTCACCTTTTGTAGAGTTTAAATAGCTTTTATAATATATTTTTTTAAAGATTTATTTATTTATTTTAGAGAGAGAAAGCAGGAAGAGGGGCAGAGGGAGAAGGAGAGAGAGAATCCTCAAGCAGACTCCCTGTTGAGCTTGGAGCCCAACTTGGGGCTCCATCCTAGGACCCTGAGATCTTGACCTGAGCCTAAATCCAGAGTCAGTCAGTTAACAGACTGAGCCACCAAGGCACCCCCAGCTTCTATAATATTTTAAATTCATTTATTAATTAAATAATTTAAGAGTAAACTCATAAAAGGATATTTTCTGAAGACATTTCAAAATAAGGGAAATAATATCTTCCTCTATTAGACTAACATGTGATCCAATGTGTGACTTAGTCAGAAGTGAGTTAGGTTAATTGGGATCTCTTTCCTAGAAGCTTTCAAAATATATGTAATGGAAGAAAAGTTCTTTTTACAGATAACTTTTATTTATTTATTTATTTTGACAACTTTTTATTTTATTTTATTTTTATTAACATATAGGGTATTATTTGTTTCAGGGGTACAGGTCTGTGATTCATCAGTCTTACACTATTCACAGCACCCACCATAGTATCTACCCTCCCCAATGTCCATCACCCAGCCTCCCCATCCCTCCCACCCCCCTCCACTCCAGCAACCCTCAGTTTGTTTCCTGAGATTAAGAGTCTCTTGTGGTTTGTCTCCCTCTCCAGTTTCGTCTTGTTCCATTTTTCCCTCCCACTTTGGCATAAGTATTATTGTGAGTTAAAAGCACTCCAAAGCCAATAGATTCAGAGAAAGCTGTTTACTTCCGCCTCAACCGCCTGCTTTATCAGAAAAAAGAGCTGTTAACAGAGATGCCTCTTTACCTAAGAAACTTATCTATGTAATGGGGCATCTGTGTTTTTCAAACATCTCCTTTCACCTTCCGGCTAATGGTCTTTCACCCCTTTGATCTTCAGACCCCTACTCCTCTCCTTAGCTCATATAAACATCATGTTGCCTGACAGTTTTTGGAATTTCCATTTCTTTGTGGATTACCCATCCACATTTGATTTTCTCCTGCTAATCTGTCTCATGTCCATTTGATTCTAAGTCCAGCTAGGACCTTGAAAGCTAGAGAAAATTCTTCTTCTGCAACATCTCTAACGGGTCTTTAGTAAAATCTGTTTTTCTTACTACTCCTCTGTGAGTGTATTCTCTTTGAAAGACTGGAAAAAAAATATTTTAAGGTTACCACAAGAAGAAACCAGAAGCTACCAATGAGAGGCAATCAACACAATTTCTTTCCTAGAAGATAAGCCGAAGTTATATTTTATGTGGCTAGAAAATCTACAGCCTTTGTTGTGATTGATATTTAGGTATTGATTCAACCAATGATTGTGAGGATTGGAACTATAGGAACAGGTAAAATGTGTGTGATGGGAGGGGACGAGCCAAATAGGAAAAATAAAACCTCAGCTAAGGAGGAATTCAATAGATATCTGCAATTGAAAATCAGGAAGTATCACTATGTACTTACTTAGAAATATGGACTAAAGCACTAGAAAAAGCAATGAAATGAGTTAAAGTGCTTGTCTCTGGGTAATGGGATTTGGGAGTGAGGAGCACTGAGAAGTGTATAGAAGAATCAATCAGTCCTTCAAAAATATATATTTATTATTTGACAAAAATTAAATTGTATAAATAAAATTAAAGAAAAGCTTACTCACACTTTCTCATTTTTAATCATCTAAATTTGTTTTGATGTCTTTAATTTGTTTAATGTTTAATATTATTATAATTACCAAAGAAAAATAAGTGCTCATTTTAAAAAACTTAGAAATTACAAAAAATTATCATTCTAACTTGGCTATACTTCCCTAGCCAGTGTCCACAGTTGTTCTACCTAACACAGGAAATGATGATCTTAAAAGAATTAAAGAACCACTTACCTAAAGATCACTGTTCTGCTGTAACCCTGAGACTATCTTCCATCTCAGTCTCCACAGGACACAATAAAATGTCAGCTAAATAACTAATTATAAATGGAAAATTTCCAATTGGCAGTTGAATGTAAGAAGAGTCAATACAGATTATCAGGGCACAGAGCAATGAATATTATTCAGAAAAGACTTGAAATGATCAAGAAAATCATTACCTGTGATGATTTACACAATTATATTCTTGTGACAAAAGCAAGAATGGGCCGTTAATCTATTCCATTGAAGGCTTTTTGATCAACCAACCTAGTAAAGAAAATAAGAAAATAATCAAAGAAGGAAATGGAGAGTGGTAGACTTATTTCCTTCTTCTTTTTCTTCCCCTTGCTTTATTTCTCCCTCCATCTCTACTTCCCTCTCCCCCTCCCTCTTTCCCTCCCCCCAAACCCATCTTTCCTTCCTTCCTTTTCTGCAAGGAGCAAGTGAAGGAAAAGTAATTCATAGTAAATAAAAAGGTTTCTCCTCAGGAAACAGTTGTTTCAGGCTCAGGATTCAGCATAGAATCAATCTTAGCTGAGGAGCAGAGGGAGGGAAACAGGATTTACCAAGCACTTTTTCTGATGGCTGCAACCTCCAGGGCTTACCATTCTTGTTGATGTTGTTTTTTGACTTGTAGTTTTCTAATGTTTCCCACTAAATCGATTATTGCCTTTAGAAGTAATTTCATGGCTTTTACAGTACTATAGCTTTATCTCTCTAACCTTCATGCTCTTGTGAAAGATTGGACTCATTTCTTGTTAATTCTGATTCTTCTTTGAGGTTATGCTTTCCTTCTCCAAGGGAACCATCAGGTATCGTTTTATTAGTCTTACACATCATGCCACCTCTGGGGAATTTGTACTGGCTAATTCATCTTTCCTGACAATTGCCAAAATAAATGGTAGCCAGAGCACTTGTTTCATTTCTGTGAACTTATTTTATTACTCGCTACCTTTCACAGCTGTGAGCAGTCATAAAGACCAAACAGACAAGGATTTTCTTTTTCCAATATTACATCTAATGGTCAGTTTTAAATCATTTTAGTTGCAAAACTTTTTAAAGAATAGTTCAACCCTACATTTTTTATCTGACATATTCATTTCTTCTTGTATTTGGCAACAAAGGGTAATGGAAGAAACAACTCACTAGTATTAGAGTCTGCATTCTGGTCCTAGACCTATATATGACCTCACACGATTTACTTAAGTAGTTCACCCAACTTAAGTGTTCCAAGCCTCGGTTTTATAATCTATAAAATATAAGAACCGACCTCTGAAGTTGGCTGAAGTTTTAAGATTGTGTTTCCAGTAAGAAAAGATATCGCCCAATTGTCAAATCTTTAAATACCAACAAATTCACCAAGAGTATATTTGACCTTCCATTTATCAAAGATAATGTCTAAATGTCTCATTTTTTGCAAAGATCTGAATTATTATGAAATACTCTTCTGCAGATACATAATTAACAGTAGACTAACAGATACCAGAACCACAAAAGGTTACAAAGTTTAGAATGATGTCTTAGAGTAAGTTAGTAATTAGATATTTTTTTAATTCTTCCTACAAAATCCAGCCTTCAGAGCCTAAAATATTTACTATCTGGCCCTTAGCAGAAAAAGTTTTCCAGCCTCTACAATTAATAAACAAATGAGAGAGAAAGGACTATGGGGGAGAAGAGTGCATCACCCCAAAATGTGCCACACTGGCATGTGGATTGCTTTGAAACAAAAGCAACTAGGACCCAGCAGACTCAGGAAAGTTGTTGTTGTTGTTGTTGTTGTTGTTGTTGTTGTTGTTTTTAACCTCTCCTTTAACTGCCTAAGAGAATTTATATAGACGGGCCTATACCAGGAAGAGCTATTACCAGAGAAGACTTTTCATATCAGGAAGACTTATCTGCATGGCAAGGCAAACCTTTGTTTACCACACATTTGCATTTCTCATTTTCCTATGAATTGTCTTCCTCCCCTTTGAAGCCCCACACCCCCACCCCCTTCTCCTTAGCTCAGCATAATATATAAGCTTCAATTAGCCTGACTATCCGGGAGCCTCATGTCTTTGGTGCTTTTATACTGTGTGAAATTAAATTTGTTTTTCTTCTGTAAATCTGTCTTAGGTCAATTTAATTATTAGAGTAGTCAAAGAACCTAAAGGGAAGATGATAAAAGTTTTCTACCACTGCAGGATAAACCTTCCTTAAGAAGAATTCCAAAGATTAAATATAAAAGTGTGAGAAATAGAAAATCACCATCAGAACACAACAGTGATAATTACTGCAAACAAGATTCACTGATGGATGGCAAAATTTTAAGGTAAAACAGGATAGTTGCATAGTGTCAAGATACCCTCTCCCGTACACATTAATTATTATGGTCCTTTTAACACATACACAAAATTTTGATAGTCCTCCCTCCAGAGAATTGAGTTCAATTCTTCTACTCTTTAGTGTGGGCAGGATTTAATAACTCGGTTGGAAAGATAGGAAAAGAACATATAAGAAAAGAAAATTGTGACTTCACGGTGGAGAAACGTGGTAGATACAATCTCAAACAAGTAATAAGGTTAAGTTAACCAGTCATTGTGCATATTGGTATGTACCTTTGGTAGGATGCAATGAGAAGGGCATTTCATCTATGTGGTATTCTTCCCCAAGACACAGAATCTCAGTGTAATCATGAGAAAACATGAGATGTGCTCAAATTGGGAAATGTTCTACAAAATATCTAACCAGTAATCTTCAAAATTCTCAAGGTCTTGAAAAATAATACTGAGAAAATGCCATAAACTGTTGGAAACTAAGAAATATGCCTCTTTTGAATGACTCTAAATTATTGGGGCCATTCAAACATATTTTCTGCAAGGTGCTCAGAGTGTACAGCAGACGTTCGTGAACATCTTATTGCTTATGACTGTGGAAGAATTTATTTAATAGCTGAAGTGCATAGACATGAGACTATTTTTTATCATATTACAGGATTATAAAGGTGTCAGGTTATAATGTGAGTCTGAGTTGAACACAGCATGCTGAAGCTAATGTATATTAATATATAAAAACAATGTAGATATGACTATTTTTTTAATTTTTTAATTTACTTTTTATTTTATTTATATATTTATTTATTTTTAGATTTTATTTATTTATTTGAGAGAGAGAGACAGAGCTTGTGAGAGAGAGCACAAGTGGGGAGGAGAGGGAGAAGCAGGCTCCCCGCAGAGCAAGGAGCCAGATGCGGGACTCCATCCCAGGACCCTGGGATCACGACCTGAGCCGAAGGCAGACACCTAACCAACTGAGCCACCCAGGCTCCCTATTTTTTTTTTTATTTTAAAGATTTTATTTATTTATTTGACAGAGAGAGGGGGAGAGAGAGAGAGTACAAGCAGGGGGAGTGGGAGAGGGAGAAGCAGACTCCCTGCTGAGCAGGGAGCCCAATGTTGGGCTCAATCCCAGGACTCTGGGATCATGACCTGAGCTGAAGGCAGACACTTAACTGACTGAGCCACCCAGGCGCCCCATGACTATTCCTTTTTAAATAGGACATAAATTGTGAGTATTAAATGAGTAAAAAGAAACACTGAATTGAGTTCCACCATGAAAATGAGGTAACTATAAAGATTGGAACTCTGTTGTTGTTGTTGTTGTTTTTAAGATTTTATTTTTAAAGTAATCTTTCCATCCAATATGGGGCTCAAACTTACAACCCCAAGATCAAGAGTCTCATGCTCCACTGATGGAGCCAGCCAGGCACACCTGGAACTTTGTTTCTAATTTTGCTGATTTAAAAAATATATACTATAAGGAAATGAAAGACAAAGTGTGAATAAAATGTTTTATAATAATCTACTCTTATATGATAATAATCCTTGACAAAGTGATGATGTGCCTCAATGCTAAAAATCCTGTGAAGTTAAAAAATAAACTTTTGAAATATACATGTGTTTCATTATAATTGCATATACCAGTAAAATAATTTTTCCTAACAGCAGAATATGAGGAGGTATCTCTCTCCTTTCTGTTCTGTCTTAAAGAGAAAGTAGCCCAAACATTACTAAAACATATTCAATTTTTTGTTAATCATTTCTTATTGAATTTGAATCATGTAAGAACAAAGGATGCCTTTTGCCCTGGACAAAGATTTTTAAGTGTGAATTGTGCATTCACACTGTAACAGATAAAAGAAGTATCTGGTTACTAGGGCAAATTATGTTTCTTTTAGGAAATTTACCCTAAAGCCCTTACTCAAAAATCTATAATGACTAACTGACCACCTTCACCCCGGTATGCTCACTTTGTTTACTGACTTGCATGTTTGCTAATGAGTAACATCAACATTCAACAAGAACTTGGCAGGAACCTAACTCGATCTCCATGGTTGCTCAGAACTTAAGTCAAGCTAATTGCTGCTCTATCCATACTGTGATCTTCTTGACAAGTGGACACTTGAATACAAGATCCCTCTGCTTCAGGTGGCTAGCACAATACCTAGCTCATTTTCTTTCTTTCTTTTTTGTTTTTGTTTTGTCTTTTTTGATAAGAATATTCAAGTTCTCTTCTTGCAAATTTCAATCATACAATATGGAGTTATCAAATATAGTCACCATGTTTTACATTAAGTCTTCAGACTTTACTCATCTTACAGCTGTAAGTTGTATAAGTTCTCCCTATTTTCCTCACTCTCCAAACCCTGGCAACCACTTCTTTTTTTTTTTTTTTTCTTACAACAACCTGATTGAAAAAATGGGCAGAGGATCTGACTAGACGTTTTTCCAAAGAAGACATACAAATGCCCAACAGGTACATGAAAAGGTATTCAATATCACTAATAATCAGAGGAATGCAAATCAAAACCACGATGAAATTTTACTTCACAAAGGTTATCATCAAAAATATAAGAGATAAAAAGGGTTGGCAAAGATTATGGAAAAATGGGAGCCACTGTGCACTCTTGGTGGCAATGTAAATTGGTATAGCCACTATGGAAAACAGAGGGGTTCCTCAAAAAATTAAAAATAGAATTACCATATGACAATTCCATTTCTGGGCATTTATCCAAAAAAAAAAAAATGAAAACATTAACTTAACATACACACATCCCCATGTTCACTGCAGCATTATTTACAATAGCCAAGATATATAAAAAACCTAGTGTCCATTGATGAATGAATGGATAAAGAAAATGTGATATATTTATAAAGGTAATATTATTCATCCATAAAAATGAATGGAATCTTGGGGCGCCTGGGTGGCTCAGTCGTTAAGCATCTGCCTTCAGCTCAGGTCATGATCCCATGGTCCTGAGATCGAGTCCCGCATCAAGCTCCCTGCTCCATGGGAAGCCTGCTTCTCCCTCTCCCACTCCCCCTGCTTGTGTTCCCTCCCTCGCTATGTCTCTGTCAAATAAATAAATAAATAAAATCTTTAAAAAGAAAATGAAAGGAATCCTGCAATGTACAACAACATGGACAGACCTTGAGGGCATTATGCTAAGTGAAATAACTCAGAAAAAGATAAATATCATATGATCTCACTTACATGTGGAATCTAAAAAGAAAGAAAGAAAGAAAGATAGAAAAAAAGAAAAGCTCATAAATACAGAAAGAGATTGGTGGTTTGGTTGCCAAGGTGGTGGGTGACAGATGGATGAAATCGGTAAAAGGAGTCAAAAGGTACAAACTTCCAGTTTACAATAAATAAGTCATGGGGATACAATGTATAACATGGTGACTGTAGATAATAATACTTATTGCATATTTGAAAGTTGCTAAGAGTAAATCTTAAAAAGTTCTTATCCCAAGAAAAATTAATTCTTTAGAAACATATGGCAACAGATGTTAACTAAACTTATTGTGGTTATCATTTTGCAATATGTACAAATATTGAATCATTGTGTTGTACACCTGAAACTAACATAATATTGCATGTCAATTATACCTCAACTTTAAAAAGTTTAAAAAAGAATTAAATAGGGGTGCATGGGTGGCTCAGTTGGTTAAGTGTCTGACTCTTGATTTCTGCTCTGGTCATGATCTTGGGGTCATGGTATTGAGCCCTGCATCAGGCTCCATGCTCAGCATGGAGTCTGTTTGTCCCTCTTCCTCTGCTCTTCCGGCTGCTCGCTCTCTCTCTCTCTCAAATAAAATCTTTAAAAAAATTAAAAATGAGAATGTTGTATAATTTGCCATTTTTAATATATATAAGAAAAGGTTCACAAACATTTATACTTCAACTAAAAACCTACTTTGATTTTATCAGATTATAAACTAATGCAAATTTACCATCAAGTATTTTAAAATTCTAGTCCAGACCAATAAGGAAGCAAATTTTGATGGCACAGTAACACTTTATTTTGATTTTTTGTTGTTGTCTCTTAATAAATAATCTTTAATTCCAAAAAAAATCACAATCCCCCTCA
Source organism: Callorhinus ursinus (assembly GCF_003265705.2). Classification (NCBI taxonomy): domain Eukaryota; kingdom Metazoa; phylum Chordata; class Mammalia; order Carnivora; family Otariidae; genus Callorhinus; species Callorhinus ursinus. The sequence goes on from NW_027397074.1 coordinate 29,348,366, forward strand.
AAAAATGCTAGAAAAGGACAGAGTTGTGAATCTCACTGTTGACAGAATAACAGAACAGATTAGGGACTGCCAAAAGTAGCCCAAGTCAAACAGAATGCAGGAAAATGTGGAGAAAGGATGCCCCCAGCTGTATATCCCTGACACTGCTGGTAGAATACACTTCCCCAAATAAGTGTCTCATTTTGAGATAAAGAAACCAAAAGTTATTTCTTTACAATAAGGGAGAAAGAATAAATAAGTGTGAAAGCAGTAAGAGCCTTCAAATACTTCATTTGGTAGAAGGCAAGGGTGAATGGGGAAAAAAATTGATAAATTATTTTTGAACACTGCTTCTTTTCCTAAATGTGGGTTACCTAGGTATTCATTTCTGATAATTCACGGATCTGTATATTTATGTTTGATACATTTTTCTAATGATATACCTCCATAAAAATAATTGATAAGGGGAATTCAACTTCTATTTACTGACTTCTGCAACCCAAAGAGAGAGAATGAACTTTCTATTCCTGTTATTATAGCTATGTATCAAATTACTCCAAACAACTACTTATTATCGTCAGAGATTCTGTACATCGGGAATTCAGACAGAGCATAGCAGAGATGACTCTTTTCTGCTCCACAGTGTCCAGGTCTTCAATGAGAAGGCTCCAAATCTGGGTGCAGGAATAATCTGAAGACATGTTCACTCACATGTCTGGAAGTTGATGCCGGTTCACAACCAATTAGAGGATATTATAATGGACATAAGAGCTCCACTTGCCAGAGCAAAGAAGACCAAAAAAGACCAAGGAATATGAAAGACATCTATAAGAAAAAATTAAAGTTCTACTGTGGACATCAATCAAAAGAAAATACATACTACATTTCTGAGTTAAAAAAATAGTGAAGAATACAAAGATGTTAACTGTCCCTATGTTAATTTGTAATCTTGATGTGATGTCAACTAAAATAAAAACAGGATTCTTTTTTTCTGGCAAAGCAAGCTGATTCGAAGGCAAATTGCATTAACTGTTCCACAAGTTTTGATTGGATTCAGATCACATTTGCCACCTCCCCAACTGGCCCAAGCCACCATCACTTCTCATTTTGGCTACTAAAATAGCCTGCTTCCACTCTTGCCCTCCTCGCCCTCATTCCGCTCCCACCCATTAATCAAGTCTCTAAAACAATGTTCCTTTGATAATATCAGTCAGATCCCAACCTTTCATTCCCCTGTTCCAAAGGCTTTCTCACGCACTTAGAACGTAATCCAAAATTCTTAATGGTCTGTAAGGCATTCTAGTACCTGGATCTTTCTCTGATCACATTTCCTACCAGTGCCCTACTTACTCCTACTTACTCTATTTTTTCTGCTTTTCCACTTTTCTCCAGTCACGTTCCAAAAATAAGCTTTTCAAGCTCCAGCCTATCAGCCTTTGCACTCCTTGTTCTATCTGCCAGCCATGCGCTATGGAATCACACTCATTCCTCCTCTTTGAAACTCCTATAAAAACCTGGGTATGTATACTGTTTTAGTTTCTTCGTATCATAGATAGATTTGTTTGGGGGTTGTTAGTTTTCTCCACTAGGAGGTGCATTTCTACAAAAATAGAAACTGACCACTTAAACTCGCTCAATAAATATTGAAATGAGTAAGTAGAGTCAGAATCATGCTGAAAATTAGCATATCATAAGAGCAACAATGTAACCCTAAGCCAGCATAACATAGGTAAAGAACTCAATCAATGAAATATACTATAGGGATCAGAAATTGATCAAATACAATGCAATTTAGTATAAAAGAGAAAAAATATTCAAATTAGAAGAAAGGTTATTTTATAATTACTGGCATTTCAATAAATGAATATCCATTTGGAACAAGAAAATAAAATTAAGCATAAGTCTTATAACTTAAACTGCAGATGAATTAAATATTTAAATATGAAAAAGGACACCCAGAAATTCTAAAAAAAATCCTACCCATGGTAGAATTTAAAAAGTCATCTCAGAAATGGAATGAGTTTTATAACTATGGCATGAAGCCCAGAAACCATTTTTAAATGTTGAATACGTTGACTACAAACAAATTTTTCGTGTTTTCATTCTAAAAAACACTTTTAAAAAAGCAAAGGAGGGAAAAACATTTGCAACTGGTATCACACACAAAGTGCAAATTTTCTTAATGTATGATCCCTTCCTATAAATAAGAAAATGACAACCCAGTAGAAAAATGAGCAAAATATGTGAATAGTTATCATATTGAATTAAATAATTCTTAAATAGGGGCGGCTGGGTGACTCAGTGAGTTAAACGTCTGCCTTCAGCTCAGGCCGTGATCCCAGGGTCCCACGATTGAGCCCCGCATGGAGCCCGGCATCAGGCATCCTGCTCCGTGGGGAGTCTGCTTCTCCTTCAGCCCCTCCAACCCCGCCCACCCCCACCACTTGTGCTCTCTCTCTCTCTCAAATAAATAAAAATCTTTTTAAAAAAATAATTCTCAAATACATGAAAATATGCTCAAGAGCATTCAAAGAATGCAATTCAGCTGACAATGACCTGTTATTATTTACCTTTATCAACGGCAAGCTTTTAAAAAAAAAAAAAGATACCACACTGACAGAAAGGGTACGTATAAGATATCAGACAAACTCATACACTGCTATCAGAAGTATAAATTGTAATACCTTCCATGAAGAATGTATCAGTTATCTATTGCTACCTAACAAATTGCCCTAAAACCCAGAGGTTTAAAACAACAATAAACAGGGACGCCTGGGTGGCTCAGTCGTTAAGCATCTGCCTTCGGCTCAGGTCATGATCCCAGGGTCCTGGGATCTAGCCCCACATCGGGCTCCAGGCTCGGCGGGAAGCCTGCTTCTCTCTCTCCCAGTCCCCCTGCTGGTGTTCCTTCTCTTGCTTTTATTTATTTGTCAAATAAATAAAATCTTTAAAAGAAAAAAACAACAACAATAAACATTTTTTTTTTCTGACAATTTCTCTGGGAGCAGTTTAGGCTGGCAGTTCTGGCTCAGGGTCCCTTGTGAGGCTGCAACCAGGATGTTAGTGAGGGCTGCAGTCCCTTTAAGGCTGGATTAGGTAGGGCTGGATGATCCACTCCTCAAGTGGTCCACAAAGCTGGCTAGCAAGTTGGTGCTGGTTGTTGGTGGGAATCCTCAAATCTCTATATGTAAGTCTCTCCCCGGGATACTTGAGGGTTCTCATGACATGGCAGCTGGATTCCCCTAGAGCCAGAGATTTAAAAAAAAAAAAAAAAAAGGCAGGGTGGTAACTGCTATGTCTTTTACGTCCTGGACTCTGTAGTCACATATCATTTCTCTAATATCCTATTGGTCACATGGGTCAGCACTGTTCAATGTGGGAGGGGGCTACAAAGGAGCATATATTTCTGGAGAAAAAGATCACTGAGAATCATTTTGGAGACTAGTTGCCACAGGGAACAAGTTGAAAATATTTTCCAAAATGAAAATTTCACATAAATTCTGAAACCAAAGTCCCACTTCTAGTTACCCTCAGATATGCACTGCAAAGTACTAAAGAATATATTCATTTCAGCACTCTTTAGCAGTCACAGAAAAGTGAAATAACCTAAATGTTTGACAATGGGGATCTTATTAAATAAATCATAATGCATCCATACAATGTGATATGCATGTATCTTAAAGGAATGGGATGCCATGGATTAGAGCCACAAGAAAGAAGGAAGGGGAAAAGGAAGTGGTGATTGGGGTGACCAGAGAGGGACATTTATTTTTCAGGGAGTCCTCTTCTTTATCGTTAGTATTTTATAACCAAGCACAAGAATTATCTGCTTTGAAAAAGTGGGGGGAAAAAATACATAACTGATAAAAAGTTTTTGTAAAACTACTTATTCCCCAAACAAATGTGAGTTGGGCTCCACCAAGCCTTCATGGCTTTTTATTTTGTCTTTTTGTAATATATTTATCAATTTGTTATCACCATCATCTTTATCTGGACTTTCAACCCAATTCTTTGAGATTTCAACTTGAGTGTACTGATTACCTGGCTTATACTGTATCCCCCCAACATTCCTAAGCACAATATAAAACACAGAGAAAGTACTCAATGCACATTTGCTTAAATCAGAGTTTCTTAACCTCAGCACTACTAACATTTTAGGCCAGATAATTCTTTGTTAGAAGGAGCTGTCTTGTGCACTGTGGGATATTTAGCAGCATCCCTGGCCTCTATCTACTAGATGCCAGTAGCACACTCTAAATTATGACAAAAATGTCTCTGGACATTGCCAAATGGTCCCTGAAAGGGAAGAATCATCCTCAGTTGAGAGCCATTGGTTTAAAGTAATGACATATCCAATCCTGAGGTGTAGTTACAGAATTTGAAAACAGATTTTTAAAGCAATATTTACTATATATTTTCTACTACAATATAAAAATTTGATATATACTATTGGTGGAAGTGAATGAAAAGAAGGAATATAATACCTTATATACTATATACTAAACAAAGACTAATATTTAATACTTTTGTCATTATTCATTTATTATTCTTAATTATTCCTTATTTTACATCCAGAATTGACCTTGCATAGGAAAGTAAAGAATTCAGAACTCCTCCTTTAGTGAATCAGTATGATTTGCAACATGATAAATGATGGTCTAAAAGCGAAATACATCATTTTCTTTTCCCTTTCTTCTAGATGACTATAATGATAGAAAAAAATGATTATCAGTATACCAAGGGTATGATTTGGAGTAAATACTCCATTCTTTGATGCAGATCACTTCATCAAATAGGGATTAAACTATATAAAGATTAATTATTCTAACTAAAGACTTAGTTCTGGATGATTTCTTTTAATTGATAACCAATGGTTTACAAACTAGAAATTACCATCTGTGAAATTGGATGAAGAGCCTCACAGCGAGAATGATAGACAGAGTAACACTGAGGATATCTAATAGATCATTGTCATTTCACAAACAGCATTACTGGGGATAAAAGGCTTCTGTAACACATGAGTAAAGGAATTACCAAATTTTTTCCTGTCTTTAAGATTGTCATTTTGTCACTGAAAGTCTTTGTGGCATTAAGAACATTTCCCATCTCTTCTACTAACTCATTTTCCCCCTTTTGTGTTAATTCTACCAAAAGGAGAAAAAAGCAAAGAAGAAAGGGGTGCTTGGGTGGCTCAGTTGGTTAAGCATTTGACTCTTGATCTCAGCTCAGTTCTTGATCTCAAGGTCATGAGTTCAAGCCCCATGTTGGGCTGCACACTAGGCGTGGAACCTACTTTAAAAAAAAAAAAAAAAGAAGGGAAGGGAGAGAAGAAGGGGAGCAAAAGAATGGAAGGAAATTTTTCTGGGATAGAATCAAATTGCCACAGATCTCTAGTCCACAAGATAAAATTAAACTAGTGGCTTAATTTTGTATTTTCTTTTCTTTTAATTCTACCAAAACACAATTTAGCCAACATCTATAAAGCCCATTTTTGGAAAATACTTAAGAAATTTAGTTCTCTAAAACTACCATTTCCATATTGTAGTTTTAAATTTGAAGGTATTTTCAGCTTTTAAAAAATATTTCTCAAGATAATCTGACTAGAGCATAAAATATGAACAATAGGTACAGTTTTTAATTCTGACTCCATCTTATTTATACCATGACTGAATAATAGTCCATCTAGTTAAAACAAAACATAAGCAAAGAGTAAGATATCTGGTCATTTGTTATTTTATATGAACACAGAAAATAATTACAGCATATTATTATATATTATTTATTTATTTAAAAGTCTATCAATTTTACATCTTGACTGTTTATAGAGCAAGAAAAAGGCATTATAGAATCATTCTGTCAATGTAGGCCATTTGCATAATAACTAGAAATTTACACAGAATCCACAATTCAGTAGTATGAATGGTCATTTATCAAGTTTTAAAGACAAAATAATTAATCAGGAAGGAATATGTTTTGTGTGCTTTTAGGTAGAAATATTACATCTTCTTTGTGAGATAAATAGTATTCCACAGTAAATAATAATATCTACAACATGATTAACCTCAGAAAAACTGATCTTAGAATCTTGACAGAAGTAAATATGTTTATATTAATGAAGCTAAATCTAAGGTTTATCTAGTAATTTCAATTCATTTTTTTAAGAAAAAAATTGACATATACTATTATTCATTGGATCTTCAAAGACAAATACTCTCAGTATGATAAACATTTCTCCATTTTCTGTTATAATTTCTCTTATAATAATTTGAGCCAAATGAAAGAAATTGCAGAAATTGCAATTTCATACAGTTCAACCTAAGTGTATAAGCAAGAAAACTAAGGAATTGAAATAAGAGAAAGAAATAAAATGAAAAGAAGAAAGCTTGTTTAGTAAAGTTAGACAATACTCTAATTGTGTCATATTCAAATTATTCTAAAAACAACTGAGGAAAATCACAAAAAAATATTAGCATCCAAATGGCTCTTACACTTTGAAAAATTTACACAAAACATTGAGGTTTAAGCAACCACTGCACATGTGACATGTAAATATTATACTTTGACTTTGTGTCATAATCAGGTAGCTAATGGACAAGAGATTAATAAAACATTCTACTCAACACTGAATAGTTAAGCATAATGAGTGAATAATTCTGATTATAATTTATAGAAATTAACAATGCATTTGCAAGAAAAGAGATCCTTTATTTTTCTTTAAGAGTTGACAGTGGCAGGGCTTTATCACCCTTTCTGGACTTAAATTGTAAAATCATATTGTAGGGACTGCAGATGGTCTATGATACCCTACATCTGAAACTGCTTTAGGTAAAGACCCAAGGAGCAATTCAGCATAAGTTACTAACAATGTGAATGTTTATCATGAATTCTAAGTTATGAATCAACTATGTAACTGACATATTTTGAGGGTCAACTATTTATAGTAATTTAGGATATTAATACTGATCTGAGAACAAAAATGATGAAAACACTATTGATCTCAGCTTCAGTTTGATAACTTATAAAACTGCTATAATGTCAAAACCAAGTGAAATGTAATCAGGCAATTTGGCAAATACTGTCTAGGTTAAGACATTTATAGTACAGAACTTTAAAGTATTCAAAGCCCTCAGTGTAGGGTGTAAGACATTATGGCTAATAAGTCTTACATAGAGTCACAGTAATCCTCAAAGAGATGGGGCTGTGATATCAGCCAGTCCTACTGCTAAATAGATTATCCTTTCTTTGACCCCTTAATTTGTTCAGAGTGTTACTGTGCTTTATTAATGCTCACCATTTTGGGGGATCAAATGTATTTTATTAAGGGAACTTGAACATTTTTTATGGGTCAAGGAGAAAGAAACACGAACATTTCCCCTTCTGGCATGCACACTACAGCAAAACAAAAAAATAGTACAAATCAAAGAACATCAGGTCTCTGGTATAGATTTTAAAACATGAATGCAAAGTCTCTCCAGTATCCAGTATTATGACAAATGTAGTTTGCTCACTTTATGACTTTGACTTCCTCAAAACATAACGTCATGTAGTAGAAAACCTGTTATCCAGTATTCCGATTGGTACAGACCTTACGTGAATTAGCTAATAAATTTTAAAAAACAAAAGAGAAAAATATCTTTCTACTTTCTTTCAGGTGGACAGATATGGCTGAAAAATGTGAGGGTGTTTGCTAAGCCCATGGTTTTCTTCTCTGATCACTATATACTCCCTTCCCCTTGTCCACACAGATATAGCCCTTGCCAATGTTTCTTCTAGGCACCCTGAACTCTTCTAGGCTACATGTATTTGGTTTATGGGTAGGCATTTTATCTGAGCTTGTCCAATAAGAATTTCTTTCCTGAAAACTTGGATTTAGACTTAGAGGCAGCAGTTAGATTCTTTATATATATATATATAATATATATGTGTATACATATGTGTATATGTATATATACACACATTATATATATGTGTGTATGTGTATATATGTATATACATACTTTTTGTTTTTTACTAAAAAGTGATCTATAACTAGTGTTGGATTGGTAGTTGGGCATTATAGTCTAAGTGATTTCATCCAGTTCCATGTACCAAATACCATCTACAGTTGATGACAACTATGTTAGTTATCTGTTGATGCATAACAGATTACCACAAACTTAGCAGCTTAGCAGTTTCTGTGTGTCAGCAGTTTAGGTGTAGCTTAGCTGAGTCTTTTGCTTAGTGTCTCACAAGGCTTCAATCAATATGTCTTTCAGGCTGACTGTGTTCTCAGATGGGTTCTTGAGCTATAAATCAACTAGGAAAGTATCTACTTCCAAAACTCTTCCAGGTTTTTGGCAGAATTTCTGTGCAGCTCTGTGTCTTAGGGCCCAGCTTCTTACTGGCTGTTGGAGAGAGGTTGCCTTCAGGTTCCAAAGGCCACCTTCAGTTGCCTGCCATGTGGCCCTTATCTGTAGGGAGTTCACAACATGACTTTGCTTATTCAAGGCCAGCAAGAGAATCTCTTGAGGCTGCTAAGATACTTATGTAACATAATCATGGGAGTGACATTCCATCACCCCTGTCATAGTGTATTTATTGTAAGCAAGTCATAGGTTCATAGGTCCTGCCTACAGTCCAGAGGAAGGGGTTTCAGGAGCCTAACTCATTAAAGGCCTCCCCTAACAACTCAATGAATATAGCTTGCTTTGATCTCTACCCTAGCCTCTAGACTACCCTACGTCTCTACTTGGTGTTGAATAGGTATGCCAAAATGAAAATGTTAAAAAATTTTTGTCCTACCCCATATATAACCCCCAGCCAAACCTGTTTCTCCATTTTAGTTGATGATACAATTTATACTTTTCTCAGGCCAAAATCATTGGAATCATTATGATTTACCTCCCCAGCCCACCTACTATATTCAATCCATCAGTAAATGTAGTTGGTTCAACCCTCAAATCCCAAATATAACCACATATCATATATCATATGTACTACTCACCATCCTAGTCATGAAAAGTCTTTTTATAAGTCTCCTAACTCTGGTTCCCTATAATTGATTTTTGGCATAGAAAACCTAATTATATTTAAAATAAGAATAAGAGAAAGCAAAAGAGGAAAAAAAAGATAGAAAAGGAAAGATGAGGTAGAAGACAGAAGAGCACAAGAAGAGGAGGAATGTGAAGGAGAGAAGAGAAAGTTGAGAATGGGGTGTATGTAAGAAAAAGGAGAAAGAAGAAAGGAGCGGTGGGGGCTGAGAAGGATAGACAACTAAAGAAAGGAGAGACTTGAGAGAGAACAAGATAAAGACACAATGGAGTTAACCTTCTTTCTCTCTTTACTACCACCCACAAATGATCTATCACTAAATCCTATCAGTTCATCTTCATCGTATATCTGAAATCTGTCCACCATTACCTCCACCACCACTACTCTAATACAAGCTATCACCTCTTGCCTGGACTACTTTAAAAGCTTCCTAACTGGACAACCTACTTCTGTTCTTGCTGTATCCCACAATCCATTTGTCACGTAGCAAACATAGCAATTCTTTTATTTTTTTATTTTTGGGGGGGTTTCCTTTTTTTAATTTTAAGTTCAATTAATTAACAATATAGTGTATTATTAGTTCTAGTCACCCCATTCCCCCCCCACCTCCCCTCCAGAAAGCCTGTTTCTTTCCTATGCTTAAGAAGTCTCTTATGGTTTGTCTCCCTCTCTGGTTTCATCTTGTTTTATTCCTCCCAGGTTTTCAGGGTTTTTTTAACGAACCAGAATCATGCTGTATGTATTGTTCATGTGCTTTTTGGAGATGTTCTCAGCCTAGCACACTCCTTTTATCCATTCTATATTCCACAGAAATAGATGTTTGGGTTGCTTCATTCTGCTGTTATAATTATTACCACTTTTGTGCACAAACTTGGCCCAGGGGCTGAAATTTGAGGGGAACAGTGTCAATTGGAACCCTTGGCAATCTGAGATGAAGGCGTGTTGACTTGGTGGATTTAGCAGGTGGAAGGCCGTGCACACTGACTCAGGCAGGAGGGTGCTGGACCGTGAATTTGGGACCCACAGGCTGATGGCATCGTGTGTGACAGGGACATGGCTGGTTTTGCTTTTAATTTTTGCTTTTCTGGGAAACTTGATCTCTCCCTCTATTCTAAACGAAAGCCTTGCTGGATAAGAGTATTCTTGGCTGTAGATTTTTTCCTTTTAGCAGTTGAAATCTATCATGCCACTTTCTTCTGGCCTGCAGAATTTCTGCTGAAAAACCCACTGATAGCCGTATGGGGTTTCCTTTGTATGTACCTGCATTCCTTTCTCTTGCTGCTTTTAAAATTCTCTCTTTCTCACTACTTTTGGCCATCTTATTTACTTTGTGTCTTGGTGCAGACCTCTTTGGGTTGGTTTTGTTGGGGGCTCTCTGTGCCTCCTGGATCTGGATTTCTCTTTCCTTCCCCAGATTCAGGAAGTTTTCAGGACATAGCAATTCTTTTAAAATGTAAATCACATGCTATCATTTCCTTACCTACTCCTCCTATGGCTTCCCATTATACTGAGCAAATAAAAACAATTCTTGATGAGCTGAGCCCAGGTTAGTTCTCTGACCTCCATTCTGATTACTGTCCCCTTTGCTCATTCTTCTGCAGGCACACCGGACAACCCCCGCTGGAATATACCTCACACTCTCCTTCTTCAGAGCCATTGCTATTCCTCTGTTGAGATGTTCTTCCTACACATAGCTGGCTCCCTCCCTTTAATCAGGTTCCTGCTGGAACACCAACCTTTCAGAGAGACCTACATAAACCATCAGCCCTTTGTCTTCTTTTACTCTAATTTATATTTCTCCATTACACTTACCAGTATTTGACATTTTAGTATATTGATCCTTATTGATTTTTTATCAGTGTTCTCCCACTTCCCCATAGGTACGTTCCCTGAAGACAAGGATTTGTTTTGTTTACTTTTGTATTTCTATTATCTAGAACATAGAACTTCTTTGTCTAGCACATAGAAGGCACTCAGTACTATTTGTTGAATGAATACAAGGCAACAATAAATCTAGACTTATTCTTAAACTTCTACCTGTTTGTTAGCATGAGAAAATATAAGCTAAATGTCCCTACTATCCAACTTAATTTATTTTATTTTATTTTATTTTATTTATTTATTTGGCAGAGAGAGAGCAGGTGAGCACAAGCAGTGGGAGCGGCACAGGGAGAGGGAGAAACAGGTTTCCTGTTGAGCAGGGAGCTGGAGTGGGGCTTGATCCCAGAACCCTGGGATCATGACCTGAGCCGAAGGCAGTTGCTTAACCAACTGAGCCACCCAGGCGCTCCCCCCACAACTTAATTTAAACTGAGACTGATTCAATACTTTTAAAAGTCCCTGTAAGTTATAGTTGATCATTTGGACAAAAAATGACTGTCTCCATCTCCACTTCTCTCCCTAAAATGGTGATTAGGGACATGGATGACTAGGGAATGAGGCTCCTTGTGGCAATAAGAGACCTGTAACACTTAGCTAATAAATATATTGTCTTTTGTCTAGAATATTTTCTGCAGTTATTCCCTCTTGTTTGATGTTTGCTTCTTCATGCTACCTATATTTGACTTGTTTTTGCTACAGCAAGTAACGAAATTATAAATATTTTTATTTGTATAGATAATAAGCTATTTTTTGATACTTTAGAATTTCTGATCATAAGTGGTTGTGTGTTGCACACTGTTTGCTATAAAATATTCAAATAGAAACTTGATATTAATTCCTGATCTTAAAAAAGCATGTACTTGAGTTGAATATGATCAAAGACACTGATTCCGCAGAAACCATTCCTTATACTTTTACTTGTGAATGTCTAAACTTGTTTAAGAGAAAGAAAAGGAGTTAGCCTGTATTTTGAAGATTATCAGCTGATGAATACTATTGTTTGAATTTTCTTCTTAAAAAATGGATAGAATATGATAGTATATTTAGATCACAAACCTGTTTTATGATCAAAAGTATACAGAAAATTTTGTTCTGATCAGCATTGTCTGCCTAAGTAAACGGTTTTATTTTTATTTCTAATATAATGAAAAGTTTTCTTCTTGAGAAAAAATAATTTATCCTTTGAAGATAAGCTTTCTCCCTTATATATTATATATATTTTAAAAAAATCCACCTTTGCTTTAATGGATGAGAGCTGGATGATGTATACTGACTCAGAAACAAGGATTTAGGTTGCTGCAATCCATACCATATTTGCTTAGATGGTGTTTTGAGAACCAACTCAAACCATCTTTTCCTTCATAACAGCCAGCAAAGCTATAAAGATAGGGGCTCTACAGCAACTAAATCTTGGCCCACGAAACATTATCAGTGGCCTTATCCATCCACAATTTTAAGATTCTTCTCCCCTGCAAGCACCCAAAGGAGTGATTGGTGCCATTTCCATGTTTTTGCCTTGTTTCCACTACCTCTAATAAATAGATTTTTGTACTTTCCTTCTAAGTGGTGTTAACGAGTTCTTAATTCACATGAACACTGTTGTTACATAAAAAGAATTAGAATAGACTTTCTATAATTAATTTGCCCACAGCAGATAAATACATAAAAGTAATGCAGGAACCATGAGGAGTCTTAAAGAGTAGGGGAGAAAAGGAGTGAGAGAGCAAATTGGGATTAAAGAGATGGAATTCAGGGGGCAGGCCTTGGTTTCCAAAGCTACAAAAAGAGTTGTGATACCTTTTAAGGTTTTAGCAAAACAAACAAACAAAAAGACTTTAGCAAAACAAAGAACCTAGCATAATAGCAGAAACTATAAAGATAATTCCTTTAAGACAGTTGGCACCAAAGAACAAAGACCACCTAAAAATAGTATTTCTATTTTTTTGCCAATGTCTAATATAATGTACTAAAAGTCACATGAGTTCTTCACCTTTGTTCTTATCATTAATTCCTAAAGTTGGCAGCAACAACTTTTCATTTGAGTGTTTAAAATTGTGTTTATTATTTGACAGTTATTGAATTCCAAAATAAAGTCATCACTTCATACATAATTCTGTTGTCCAAGTAAGGCTGAATTTAAAACAAATCATATTACAAATAGTCTCCCTTAGCATGAATGCACTCAACTTTCTGGTATATGAAAAATTAAAAATAAAGAGTCAATAACTCTTAAAATAAATATTTTAAGTGGCTAATGACCCAAGTATATGATTTTCTACCAAATCTATTCATCATTATCTCATTAAACAAGCCAGTTCTTTAGTAATTTGGAATTTTAATTTTTTTCTTTAATTCTGGGTTTTTAGCAGATTTACCACAACCTTCAAGTATTCAGGTTAGCAGAGAACTTATTAGGCCAGTTCCCATAAATATCAGTTACATGTACATATTCACATATCAGACACAAACATATCTCAGGTTCTCAGTTTTACACTAGATGTCTCCTACGTATATCACAAACACCCAAGAATTCAGCTCTTTTTTTTTTTAAAGATTTTATTTATTTATTTGAGAGAGAGAATTAGAGATAGAGAGCACGAGAGGGAAGAGGGTCAGAGGGAGAAGCAGACTCCCTACTGAACGGGGAGCCCGCCGTGGGACTCGATCCTGGGACTCCAGGATCATGACCTGAGCCGAAGGCAGTCGCTTAACCAACTGAGCCACCCAGGAGCCCAAGAATTCAGCTCTTATATACAGAATTTTTCCACACTGATCTGAACAGACAATTCCAGATAAATAAGAACTTTAAAAACAGAGGAAACACCCCCCCCAAAAAATGTAGAAAAGTAAATTTTTTAACATATATTTCACCTGAAATACATGAGTTTAAGAAGTTTTAGCAGTTCTCCAAGTGACAATGATATGCTTCCTGTAACAAAAAAAAATTGTATAATACATATAAATGCATGCATTGAATTTCTAAAAATTTAAGGTAGTATTAAAATTGTAATTTATACAATTGTATTTAATACAATTTTATGCAACTTCAGTTTACCAGTTTCCTTTTTTCCAGTTACAAAGAATTCTTGGAGGTGTACTTTACCTTCAGATAAAAAATATGGCATACCAGTTGCATATTTAATTATTCTTCAATTTCAGCTTTATATTTTTAATATTGAATGGTAACTACTAATCTAAGGGGAGAATGACTTAACTAAAATTTTATACTGATAGGTACATTATTATCTAACATAATTTACATTTTTAGGTTAGGAAACCAAATTCCATTCCACAAATAATTATAAAGAAAAATCCAAGTTATATAATAATACATGATTAAAATTTATGTGAAACTATCATTATGCTGACTTGACAGACAAATTTTATGTGGTCTCCTCCAGCTTAACGTACATATAAATCATTTAAAAGAATGTGTCAAAATGCACATTCTGACTCTGTAGGGGTAGATGTAGTCTGAGATTCTAACAAGCTCCAGTAATGCTGATGCTTATAGACCATGGAACACAGTGAGAAAGCAAGGGAAGATTTTAGGAAATTCCTTACACACTATATTTTAACTATTATAAGTATTATCCTTTTACAAGCCCTGCTAACCTCCTAAATCTTAATCTAAATTAGTATTTATACTAGACACAAGCTGAAGTGACTATCCAACTCACACGGATCCTTCCAGCGGCTTTAGTACTAATATTATTTCCAATTCACGTCCACCCCTGTCAAAGGATATTGATCCAGTTAGAATCATTTGACCCATGAAGACAATAAGATTCTTTCTGGATGACTGTTAAAGCTTAGTCACTTTAATGGAAGCACCTCAAAAAAAAAAAAAAAAAAAAAACTCAGGTTCCTGATAATGAGGTCCTTGCATCTGCCTTTCTGAAGTTTGGCTGATCAATTCATTTTAATTCAAGTTAACTTCAATACCTATCCAATAAATCCTCCTCTTAATTTAAGTTAGTCAAAGCTGACACGTGTCTCTTGCAACCCAATAAACCTCAATAACACAATTTATCAGAGTAAGAATCAAAATATAATTATTATGAATATCCCCTCTACTGAACACCATAAAAAAATAAGTGCCAATGTGCTATTCTATAGAATAGCCACTAGGTGCATGTGACTATTTAAATAAATTAAAACTAAAGAAAATTTAAAATTCAATTCCACTATCACGCTAGTCACATTTTAGCTGTTCTACAACTATATGTGACTAATGGCTATCATATTAGTGTAGATAAAGGATCATTTCCATCATTGCAGAAAGTTCTATAGGAAAGCTCTATCCAGAGACCGGCATCAAATAAATTAATTGGGGTTTGTGAGTATTGCTAAGTCTGGAAAAAGATTATTTAAACATGCTAAGAAATCCCTCCATTGGCCATCATACAAAGAACAAATTCATAAACTATATCTCTAAGTTCTAATTTCTCTTTTCAGAAGGAAACTTCATAAACTCCACTCCTCTGGGAATGCTATAATATTCTTGACCCTATTTCTATGACTCTGGTCAGATGCTTATCCTATCCTTAGAGTCATTAATAAACCATATAGAGTTACTATTTGATAAAACAAATTTTCATTAACATGATAAAAATTAAGTCTAAATTGGAAATTATAAATGGAAAAAAGAAAAAGCATTAAAGTATTGAATCACAGATACTAATTAATTCATTATGCATATTCATATTATGCACAATATGCTAAAATATTCATATAAGTAAGATATGCTAAACTGAGGCCATTCTCAAAGAATTTAAAACAAATCAGCCTCATAGATTTACTGCAGACTGATGAGGAGGGCTTCAAAGGCCATTCACTTTCCATTGGTTGGGCAATGATGCCTTTCACTGACTGTATAAGATATTATCCTTGGAATTTTATTTTACCTAACTCTAAAGTCATATGTCATCATATATTTCTACATTACACAGTTAAAGTAAAATATTACATTGTTAATGTTAGAGACTATTTACCCTACCATCCTCCTAAGAGGCACACACTCATTAAAGTATAACATCAACCGTATAAAGGGAAGATGGGCTACATGCATACATCCATCCATACACCCATGAATCTGAATTCAGACACTGTCTGAATCTTCAGTCCTGTGCCTTCCAGCCATTGTTTTCTCCCTACATGAGAAGTTATAAGCATGAAAGTGGCCCTTTTCGTTTTTTTTCTTGTTTTCAAACTATACTGAATCTAAGAGGTAATAATTCTAAAAAAATCCCCTCCTTAATAAAACAACCAAATCATAGTTCTGTACCCATGTATAAACATGTCTTTATAAGAAAACCCAGAATATCCTGAAGTAAACTTACTTTGAAGACAACACTTACAAGCTGATGTGTTCTCTAACAAATAAAGCAACTTTTTTTCTGCATGACATTTTAAATGCAAGATGGTACCTATAATCTGAGTGTTATGATGAAAATATATTGACCATTTAATAGATTTTTAAATAGACCATTTAATATCCACACCAAAGTATGGGTAATACTTAGAACACAAAGAATTCTGACTCTGGAGTTTAATTATTTAGGCTTTTGAATAATGCAGGAAAGTTTTTAGAGTACAGATGATGAATTAACTAGCTGATAAAAGCAGTATGCTAATGAGACTTTGGTTCCTGTATACATCAGATAATTTCAGTCTTTTTCATACTTCTTAAATCTTAAAATTGTGTTTGTGTGTGTGTATGTATAATGTGTGTGTGTGTGTGTATGAGAGAGAAAAAGATAGACTGAATTAATATAAATGATCCCTATATAAGGAAGAACTGCTATGAGAACATGTGTTACTCACATTGGATCAATATTATTATTTATTTGAAAATCACACTTAATCATATTGCTTGTTAATTAAGTTACAATATCCTCTAAATCTGTAGTCTATTATGGTCTCCATTATATCAAAAGCAATTCTATAATTGATAAAATAATTTCGGTGGGGCTTCCCAGCAGATTTACCAGTACCAATTCCAGGAATTAAATCAACCTATTCAACTGAATGTGGTTCAATTCCATATAATTGGCCTGTGCTCTCCTAACTCAAAAAACAACACTCATTAAACTGTAATACATCTGATTACTTTATACAACAAAAGCAACATACATCTAAGTGATAGAGCAGCTGTGGCGAAAAAAAATACTCTCTTCCCCTTCGGAGACCATTAGAAAACTAAAGCTGAGAGATGTGTCAAATCCACGGGGGAAGCTCTAATAGATCAGTAAAACAATATGGATAGTGCTCCTCTGCAGAATTATGATCCTGTTAAAGGAAATTTCTCTCTAGAACTGTCCTCAATGACTCCTACACTCGTTCATATTAGAATACCTATAATGTGTGACAAATGGAAAGTAAATGTTTCAAGTATGCATGGTCATATTAAAAGACTGACACTTTGCCATTATTCAAGTGTTCCTTTTCTCTCCTCAAAGTTAAAACATATGTCATGATGTTACCATTAGCATTTCATGTTTACACTATTCTGCATTTTCCTAATAAAATTATTTATTACTGACTCTCTATACTTTTGACTTACCACTAATACAAATTTTATTTCATACTGATGTTAATATGAGTAAGGAAATATTATTTAGCTGTACTATCAATACTACTGCTGATGATGTTTGCAAATATCCAAGGTAAGTCAGAGAAAGGACACCTTCAAGGCATTTCTACTGCAACAAAATGTGAGTTTTGTTAATGTAACTTTTAAATTTTTTGATGTAAATAAACATGTGAATATAAATGTGAATGTTTCAAGGGAATATTTCAGTTCAATCTATATAAACATGTTGATTTATAGTTGGTGAGCTACAGAACAAGAAGATGAGTATTTAGAGAGAAGAGGCTTGTGGGGTGGAAGTACATGGAGAGATCACTAGAAAACCAAGAAATTTAAATTACAATTACATAAGTAAATAAATAACCATTACATGAATCCTTAACTTAAGATCTAGGTTTTGTAATAAACACTTTTCCACTGGGAGGTGGAGGAAACAAAGGAGAAGAAATGTTTACCAGATGTTGGGTATTCCAAGTAAGAAGAGGAGGATCTCCTTTTTGCTACCTCTGTAGCACTGGTCATATCTCTCAATATAGCACTAAATTCAGGCCATGTGGCTCACTTTAATTAGTGTCCTCTTAATTGGCTATTAATAAGCATGTTATTATATAATAAGTCTCATCATCATTCCATAGTTTAAGGTTGGTTCCTTACTTTCTTCTTTCTTTAGACTATGTTTCATGAGTCTTAAGAAGTTCCAATTCTTACAAGAGCTCAGAGCAGTAACATGTTTTTGTTGGGGTCAAAGTATTGATAACTGGTAGGGAGGGAGTAGACAGTAAATGAGCCAACACAAATGAAGACCATAAGTAATAATGAATGACTAATAATGATGAGTGGAGCTGGTTGGTTAGTTTTCCATATTTTAGGCTTTAGCATCATTTAACTGATTAAAATATATATGGCTCAAATTATAGTAAGAAATATTCCTCTCTTTGCTATGCATTTATTCATACAACTATTTATTGTTCATCTATGATATTTCTGGAAATGTGGTCTCAGATAAAATTACTTTTCAAACTTCCTGATGAACATGAATTTTAGTTCTCTTGCCTTTTTCACTTACACAAGAGAGGTACCTTCTGACTTCAACCCGTGAAAAATTTTCAAAAGGTGAACAAAACACGGTAATAAAAGAAAACATCCACATAACTTAAAAACACATGAAGAAATCTTGAATTCAAACACTGTAATTTGGAAAACAGCCTTTTATACTTACAAAGCTTATATTTTTGCTTTGAAACAACACATGGTATGCCCATTTGCCACACCTAAAAGATGTCTAGGCTACTTATACATCTTGTTAACAATTTCATAGACCTATGACCACATGGTGATCAAAAATTCTTTCCTGAGGTATTTTGTCAAAATGAAATTAATTTTACAATTATGTGAGAAAATACTAATTTGGGGTGTAGCTGAAAATATTATTTCTCACCTAGGTTCTATGTTATGTTCCAATATGGAAAATAGGTCAATGGAACTTTGGAATGATTTGTGCCAAGAGGGAAAAAGTAATCTTATATAATACCAATTATATAATTAAGTATGTAGGTAATTATTATAAACCATATCATCTATTGGCACCTGGGTCTTAATATTTAAAAAGAAATCCTTCAGCTTATTTTTTCTTTATTTAAGACTATACTTAAACCATCTGTTTTCAGATAATTGTGGACAAAAATTTTGAGGTTCAAAAATCTATATATGTTCAGAATTATTTGTAGGTAAAGTAACTGATATCAGCATGAAATAGTTTAGAATTAATAATCTAAGCGTTATTTTCATTACACAAAAGTATCATGGTTAATATATTTCTGCTCTTTTCAGCTACATTCTTTCATTCAAAATCAGTAGAATTCGGTACCCCACTTATGAGTAAAACACTTAGGCAGTTACCCAGAGAACAAAGAACATCCATAAAAGAAAAAGTTACAATGAATTTTCCCTAAAAAGAAAAATAAACTGTATCTAGAAATATAAAACTGGCACTAAGCACTTTATTTTTAAAAATAAAGAAAAATATCAACCTTCATAAAAATTATAATAAAGACAATGCTGAAAACAGATTTTGAAGACTTGGACTAAGAATTTTAAAAATATATAAGCCAGTAGGGAACATAAGGATTGAGAGACATAGCAGACTATCTAACATACTTGGAAATCACAAGACATGAATCCAGACTTGATTAAAAGGGTGACATTCTGACAAACACCAGGGTGAAATTTATTGCAATTTCTCAGGGAAAAAGGAATATGGAAATCCATTGTCTATTGCACATAATTATGTTCCCAGTTGATTACATACTAAATTTTATATAGTTCTCATTCTATAGTGAGTTCAGTGATTCTAAACAGAAACGTTTCATAAAGTGTTCATAGAATCCTAATAAAAGAATCCTCCCAGGCATATTTGCAACAATGACCTCTATGTAATTAGCCAAGTTCTGGTGCCAGGAGTACAAGAAAACAAGAACATTCTCACAGATGATTGTTTTTAACAAGGCTTATTTTTTGGGGGGTGTTCCACTTATTACATATGCATGCCTCATCCCTTGCAAAACTAAACCTTATAAGAATGTCAAGGTTAAAAGCGAGGTTCTGTAATTTTCCATTAGTCATCAGGTACTAGATTTAAACAGCAGATTGTGTCTTTCAATTGGTTTACTTGGCCGGTGCCAAAGCCTATTCAAATGTTCTCTGCCTGTTATTTACTTTTCTTTTTGTAACTCAAAGTATTGCTGCCAAGTATTCTATGAGCTCTCCAAAATATTTTAATGCAAATAGGTTGGAAATGTCATCAAGACAATTACATTAAGGAAAAAGTTCAAGTAAATCCACAAGCAAATGGGAGGGGGGCACTTCCATGTAGATCATTAATTCTTAATAATGAGGATAATAAAAGTAAGGCACTGATGATATACTATGTATGTAACATTAGCTGGGAAATAATGATTAAGTAGTAAAAACATAAAACTGTTATTGGAAGGTGATGAGCACATTCCAAACAGAAAACAGAGCAGAAATGAAACCACACTGGCAGGAAGAAAAAGACAGGAAAGGCAAGAGAGCAAGGACTGCAGAGTCCTGGCAGTGTTTGTACTTGGATTTTTTTGCAGAAGCCATCAGTATCCCCTTAAATAGCCAACCCAGCCAACAGTCAAGCTCATATGCCCAAGGTCAGATACTGAAGGGCTAAATTTTGCAACAAATGTCACCAGATGAACAAAAGGGCACACTTGTGTGGAATTAATCAGCCAGCTCAGCAGGACCCAATTCTCATTCCTTTTTTCTAGTATCTGACAATGTTCTCTAACTCCTCTAGATTAAAGTGCAAATGGCATGTTGCTATTATCATCTGATATCAACCCCGTTAAGCCAGTCAACTTTGCCTTTCAGTTTATAAGATTCAATCCGTATCTACCGTCTGTTCAAAATTCTAAGTATCACATGCCTATTTTATAACTCACTGTAGTCTCTTTATCCAACCAAATCTTAAAAATAAATCAGAAAACAACTAACAGTAAAGATGAAAGAGGATATAAGATATATAATAAACAATAACTTTTATGACATTTACTATATGTATTAAATTTAAAAGTTTCATCCAAATTATTTATGATCAGATCAGGCCAGGAACATAGGAGAAACTGCATTCAAATACAGTCAAAACATCAAATCCCCTTTATTATTCACCCTCATTATTTTAGTTTTTATAAAATTGTTTCAAAATTATAGTATGCAATGCTAACATTTATTTCAAAACCAACATATGGTTCCTCTATTTCATGGAGTAGCATTGTGGAGACAGTACAGTGAATGATAAAAAGACATAGACACAAGAAGGAACTTTAAAGTTCACATAGGTACTAAAGGTCAGAAGGGGCAGTAAGTTCAAAATCCGGGAAAACAGTTTGGGCAACAGAGATTAAAAAAAAAAAAAAAAAAAAAAAAAATGAAGCAAAAAGAACAGGCAACACAGGCCAGACAAAGGCAAACCTTCATACAATAGGAATTTAGAGCCAAACTCTGAATATTAATGGGAATTATGGGATACCAACATCAAATAGGGCCCTAAACTAATGAGGTAGATTTATGAACTTACTGTTTGAGGGAAAAAATATGAAGTATTGAGCCTCAGAAATGAAAAGACAAGACGGGCACCACGGTGGCTCAGTCCATTAAGCATCTGACTCTTGATTTCAGCTCAGGTCACGATCTCAGAGTCCTGAGATCAAGCCCCGCCTTGGGCTGTGCTCAAAGTCAGCTTGAGATTCTCTCTCTGTCCCTCTCCCTCTAGCCCTCACCCCACTTGTGTTCTCTAAATAAATAAATAAAATCTTAAAAAAAAAAAGACAAAACAAATAGCAACCTCCAGGATGGAAGATGCAGAGAAGGAAAAATGTGCCTAATACTTTGACTTTTTTTAAGCATGAATTTTTAATTTTTCATTAAAGTCTAACTTACTTATATTAAAAATGAAGATCCTAAGTGTTTCATTCAATTAGCTGGGCAATTGCATGCAACCCTTTAACTATCCCCCACAACAATATAAAGAACATTTATATAATCCCAGAAAGTTCCTTTATGCCCACTTTCCTGTCCATTTCTACCTCCTCCTGAGGCAACAACTTTCAGATTTCTATAACCATATATTAGTTTTGCCTTTTCTTGGAATTTATGTAAATGAATCATTGTATGCATTTCTTTTTTGCATGTAGATTCTTTTATACAACAAAATGTTTGTGAGATTTATCCATGCTGCTTGTATCAGTGGTTTGTTCCTTTCTGCTGAGTAGTATTCCATTATATGAATGTACAAATGTACATCACTTGGTTTACCCTGTTGATGGATATTTGTTGTTGTTGTTTTTAATTCAAATATTAGCCTAATAAGAATAGGCTGCTATGAATATTTATGTACAAGTCTTTTTGTGGGTGTATGTTTGATGTTTCTGTAGATAGGTGGGTCACAAGATAGATGTGTTTAACTTTATAAGAAATTGACAGATAGTTGTCCAAAGAATTTATTTTTACATTCCCACTAACAACTTACAAGCATTTTATTTTATTTTTTAAGATTTTTAAATTTATTTTGGAAAGACAGCGAGTGTGCAAGTGGGGAGAGGGGCAGAGGGAGAGAATCTTCAAGCAGACTCCCCTTTGAGTGTGGAGCCTGACACAGGGCTCATTCCCATGATCCATGAGATGATGGCCTGAGCCGAAACCAACAGTCAGACGGTCAACCAACCAAGCCGCTCAGGCAACCCGCATCTTATAAGCATTTTAGATGCTCCACATGTTCCAATAGAGAGTTCCTATGTACCCCAACAATATTAATAGTTTACATTAGTATGGTAACTTTGTTATAATTAATAAACCAATACTGATGAATTTGGTATTTTCAGGGTTTTTTTGTTTTTGTTTTTGGCCCTTTAAGTGGATGGCCAGCAGTGTATCATCGTAGTTTTAATTTGCATTTCCTGATGACTAATGGTATTTATTACCTTTTCATTTTCCAATTGTCCATTATTACGTATACTTTTGCAAGATGTCTGCCATGTCTTTTGCCTATTTTTTAATTGGATGTTTTGCCTTTTTACTGTTGATTTGTAAGAGTTTCTATATATTCACGGTCTTTTGTCAAATAATTGTATTTCCCGGGCCATAACTTGCCTATTTGATGGTGTACTTGGTAAGAAGAAATACTTAATTTTAATAAAGACCAATACATCATTATTTTTCTTTTATAGTCCTGCCTAATAAATCTTTTAATAAATAATATATTTAATATGTAATTTAATAAATAAATCTTCTAATAAATCTTTTCCTGACCTAAGTTGGTAAGAAGACAGTACCAGAGAACTCTCATGTACCTTATACCCAATATCCAATGGTACATTTGTTATAATTAATGAACCAATATTGATACATTTATCAAACTTTATTCTCATTCCCTTAGTCTTCACCTAAGGTACTTTTTCTGTTTCAACCTCCCATCCAGGACACAACACTGCATTTAGTTGTCATGTTTCCTTAGGCTCCACGTGGCTGTGACAGTTCTCAGACTTCCATTGTTATCAGAGACCTTCACAGTTTTAAGGAGTACCGGTTAGGTATTTTGTAAAATGTCCCTCAGTTAAGATTGACTTTTTTTGCCTCATGAGTAGATTGGGTGTGATGGTTAATTTTATGAGCCAATTTGGCTAGGCCACAGTATCAATGTTCGGTCAAACATTATTCTGGATATTTCTATGAGGGCATTTGTGAATGAAATTAATACTTAAATTAGTGGAGTCTGAGTAAAGCAGATTGTCCTCTATAATGTACATAGGCCTCATTCAATCAGCTGAAGGCCTGAATAGAATAAAAGTTTGATCTCCCCAGAGCAAGAGGGAATTTGGCCGGTAGATAGCCTTCAGATTGAACTGTAACATTGGCTCTTCCTGGGTTCCCAACTCTTTTTCTCTCTTTCTCAATATCAATATAGATACAGACAGAGAGGATACATCCTGTTGGTTTTGTTTTCCTGAAGAATCCTGACCAATACACTGCATTTATAGGTTTTTGGGACAAAGACCTTAGAAGTAAAGTGCCAATCTCATCCCATTATACCAAGAGTACATACTATCAGCATGACTTACCATTCATGTTAACCTTGATCGCCTGGCTCAGGTAGTGTGGGTCAGATTTCTCAACTGCACAGTTACTATTTTCCCCTCTTTCCATACTGTGCTCTTTGGAAGGAAACCATCATATGCAGCCCAAAGTTAAGGAGTAGGGAGTTATGTTCCACCCCCTTGAGAGAAGAATATCTACAAAAATTATTTCAAATTCTTCTACATAGGTCATTTGTCTATTCCCTCCCCCTCCCATTTATTTATTCAGTCATTTACTTATATCTGTATGAACTCAAGGACGTATATTTTATAATTTGGATTATCATCTAACATCACCTTATTTATATTGTTGCTCAAAGTGTACAAGCTTTGGCCATTGGGAACTCTTTCCATTGGCTCTTCTGTTCCTTTGATACACCACCTCATTGTGGGGTTCTATGACTTGTGTGCATGTTTTGTTTATTTCCTTAAGCAATTTCTTATTTTCTGGTACTATAAGTTTCTCCAGGCTCATCCTGTATAATTCTTGATCCAGTTCTAGAATAATCCATTTCTCCCAGGAACTCTAGTTCCTTTTATTAAGGAATGGTATTAGAAATCAAGGTCTGGCTACTAGGTGTGCTTGTTGCTACTGGGGTGTTACTGCTTCCATGCCCTCTCTACTGATAAGGAAAGGAAATCTATGTGTGTATACTAACCTGTGTATATACAAGAATTTGTAAACATTTCTGTATGTAACTATCTGTATCTGTATTAAGCCAAACAGGAGTTTATACTGACATATCCAACTGTAATCCATATTGCATTGATTATTGTAACCTCTTCCCCTTGCTTATTTGTAACTTTCCAATCCAATATTGAAAACCCTGGCTCCACTTGTCTACCATCCCATCACTTAACTGGTCAATTCCCATATATATGGTATCTGAATTGGTCTTCTGTAGCTCCACCTGAAACAATTTTATGAACACAGTACAGTGTCTATGTACATTTTCTTTTGCCTTTAGACCCAAAGACTTCATTCATTTCCAAAGTTACAGCAAGGTCAGTTCATATATTTATAACAGATTATTTTGTTTGCATCAATCCTGGCATCTCACACTTGATAAATGATTTTTTTTTCAATTTACCTACCTTTAGGCTCATTCTTTGTATTGTAAAGTTCTATGAGTTTTGACAATCCATAGTGTCATGTGCCCTCCATTATAGTATTATACAGAATAGTTTCATCATCCTAAAAAAATACCATGTGCTTTCCCTCTTCAACCCTCTTTCCCTCCTGCTGAAAGCCTGGCAACCACTAATCTTTTTACCTCATGTAAAACCTACCTCACTACTGCCTCATGTAGTTTTGCCTTTTCCAGAATATAATGTAATTGAAATCATATAGTAAGACTTTTCAGATTGGTTTATTTTTTTCTATATAAACATCCAGTGGTTCCAGATTAAAAGATTGTTCCTTTCACTACTGAGTTGACTTTGTGGGAAATTAATCCATGAGTCTAGTTCTGAACTTTCTGTTATGTTCTATTGATCTTATTTGTCTATCCTTATGGCAATGATACATTATCTTAATTACACTAACTTTATCGCTTGAAATCTGAAATTACAAGTCATTCAATTCTGTTGTTCTTTGGCAAGATTATTTTGGTACTTCTAAGTCCCTCCATTTACATATAAATCATAGAATCTGTTGACTTTATCAAAAAAGACTTCTAGGACTTTGATTTGGATTTAATTGAATCTATAGACCAATTTGAAGAGAAAATAATACCTTATTATTGAACCTTCTAATTCGTGATAGTAGTATCTGTTTTAGTCTTCATTAATTTCTCTCAAATATTTTGTATTTTTTAGTATAGGTATCTTGCATGAGTTTTTCTAGATTTCTATGTATTTAATTTTTTAATGCAAGTATAAATGGTATTAGATTTTTATTTGCCAGTTGTCATTACTAGCCTATATCATTACAATTGATTTTTGTATATTTACCTTGTTTCTTATGTACTTATTAAAATAATTTATTATTTCTGGTTACCTTTTTTTGGACCCATAAAGTATTCTACATACAGAATCCTGTTTCTTTACAGTTTTGTTTATGACTGTATGCATTTCAATCTTTTCCATGTTTTATTGCACTGGCTAGGAATTATAGAAAAATGTTGATGGAAGTTAATGAGAGCAGACATCTTTGCCTTGTTCCTGATCTTAGTGGAAAGTCATTGGCTAATTTATCATCATATATGAGTCTATCCTCATTTGGTAAAATTTTTATAATGAATGAGAATTGAAAAACTAGTCAACTATTTTTTCTGCATTTACTTAGATGATCACATGACTTTTATTTTGTCAATTATTTTGTGAATTACATAGATTGAGTTTCAATGTTAGCCACTAGCATTATTCTTTTATGTATTTCTCTATTGAATCTGCTAATATTAACAAATTTTGAATCTATGATCATGAGAAGGGGTATGGGTCTGTAATTTTCCTTTTAGGTACTGTATTTACTTGGTTTTGATGTTGGTTTTATATCTTTATTTAATATTTGATATAATTCAGTGGTAAAGCCATCTGAAATTTGCGCTTTGTGAGGTTTTGATAACAATTTCAATTTCCTTAAAAGATAAAAGGTTGCATGGATTTTTCTATTCCTTTATGAGTCAATTTGGTAAGCTGTATTTTTCAAAAATTCACTCAATTATTTAAGTTATTGAATTTACGAACATAATGCAGAACTTCTCAACTTCAACATTTAGGGCTATATAGATTTTTGTTATGGGAGGTATTTAGTGCTATATAGATTTTTGTTATGAGAGGATGCTCTGGATTTTGTAGGATGTTTAGCAACATCCCTGGCCTATATCCATAAGATTCCAGTAGCACCTCTTCCCCCAGGTTGTGACAGCCAAACTATTTTCAGATATTCCCAAATTTCCTCTCTTGGCAAAACTGTCCCCAGCTGAGAACCACTGGCATAAAGGTATTCATAATATCTCTTAACTGTATCTTTAAAGTTTGTAAGACATGTAATGATGTCCGCTATTTTTTAAGGATACTGGTAATTTATATTTTCTCCATTTTTCTTTGTTAGGGGCTTATCAAATTTATTAATCACTTCAAAGAACTGACTTTGACTTTGTTTTCTCAGTTGATTTTTACTTCATTAATTTCTAATTTTATATGTATTATTTCCTTTCTTCTTCTTAAGTTGGGTTTAATTTTCTCTTCTCTTTTGTTTTCTAATGTAAAAGCTGTGCTTCCTCCTTCTTTCCTAATATAGACAATTAATGTTATAAATTTCCATTTCATACCAGTTTTGGATGCATCCTACAATTTTGATATATTATGTTCTCATTATCATAGAGTTTAAAATATTTCTCATTTTCCTGATTTCTTCTGTGATACATGGGTTATTTAGAAAAGAATTACTTAATCTCTAAATATTTTGCCATTTTCCAGATATTTTTATTACTTATTTTTAATCTGTGGTCATAGAACATGTATTATATGTTCCTGATATTTTGAAATTTATTGAGACTTTTTTATGTGCTAGCATATAATTGGTCTACCTTGCTGAACGTTCTTTGTGCAGCTGAAAGGAATTTGTACTTTTAATTGATGGATTTCATATTCTAATAACTATATTGGATCAAGTTAGTACACAATGTTATTCAAATCTTCTATACTTTTCTTGATTTCTATTGTTCTACTATTTATTCTAGATTTGTCTATTTTACCATTTAATTGTTTCAAATATTGTTTTGTGGCTTTAAGTCTCTGTTAGTAACTGCATACACATTGAGACTTGTTATATCTTCTTAAACAATGACTTTTACCACCATGAATTTGTCTTTGTATCTCTGGTAATACTATTTTTTTTCTTGAAGTCTTATTTTTCTGATATTAATATGGTAATATATTCTTTCTCATGCTTACTGTTTTCATAGTATATTCTCCCTTACCTTTTTACTTTAGGTATCTTCAAATTTTACTTTCAAATCACAAAGAAAAATATAAGAACACTGCCACACTATAATTCTATTTACATTTCTTGCTACATTTTGTGCCCTTTTTGACACATATCTTATTTCCACATATGTTACAAACACAAAACATATCATTACTGTATTTACTTTAGTCATAATCTTTAAAAGCCATATATAGCTATAGATACAACAGATGAAATATATATATAATAAAGATAATAAAAAAATGCTTCTATATGTTTATGCATATAGCAGGACTTCCACCTGGTATTATTTCACATTAGCCTGAAAGACTTCTAAAATTTCTGCTACAGATGCTCTGGAGATAAATATGCTCAGCTTTTTTCTCTCTGAAACAGTTTTATTTTTCCTAAAATATTTAAGTATTTTTTCCTAAAAGTTGAATTTAAATTGACATAATTAAAAAAAATATTCTTAGATCACTTCAAAAATGCCATTCCATTTTCTATGGCATCCATTTTTTCTGATATAAAAGTCACTAGTGATTTTTTTTTTTTATCATCATTCCTCTGTATGCAATGTGTATCTTTTTCCTGTGACTGGTATTAAGATTTTTTGTATGATTCCCTAGGTTTGCTCTCAATTTACACGTTTAAGATTCACTGGGCTTCTTGAATATGTAAATTGATATCTTCAGTCAGTTTGGAGATTTCTCAATTTTTCTCTCTCCAAGTATTTCCTCTGCCCCCTTCTTTTTTCCTCTCCCTGGATTCCAAGTACATGCATGCTAGGTCATGTGATATTGTCCTCCAGATATCAGACATTTTGTTCCATCTGCGCCCCCCTCTTTTTTTTTGTTCTTTATATTTGGTTTGTATAATTTCTATTAACTTAAGTTTATAGATTCTTTCCTCTGCTTTATCCAGTTTGCTGGAAATACTATCAAGTGGATTTTTTTATGTCTGATATTTTACTTAGTTTATTTCTTGCTTTTCCTTTTTTTTTTAACAGTTCCCATGTTGTCCACTTTCTCTACAGACCCCTCACCATATTTATTATAGTGATTTTAAAGTCCCTTTCAGATAATTCCAACAAAAGGGCCATTTTTGTAATTGCTTCTATTAACAGTTTTCTCTTTTGACCCAGGCTCACATTTTCTTTGCCTTCACACATCTCATAATTTTTACTGGATGCTAGATATTGTAAAAAATAAAAGAGTAAGTAATATTTGCCCTAAAAAATATCTTGCCACATTTTCTATCAGACTTCTTGTTTGGAAGTTTGAGTCTATTAAATCTTTAGATTTGCTGAGTCTGGACTTTGTTTAAGTTCTAATTAGATTCAGTTCATTTCCTTAAAATGTTCTTGGGTTCTCAGCACTGGCAAAACTTTGGAGATTACTTTGTACCTGATAGCTCACCCACTAAACTATCTGCTACTCTTTTAGCTCAAAATCCCAGCTTCTAGTATGTCCAAGAGGTGTTCTCTTTATTCCTCAGTCTTGCCTGTCATTATGTCTGAGTATAACTTTCTCCATCCTGGTGCCCTGCCCTCAGCCTTCAGAGGGCTGCTGCAGTACACCTGATGAAGGCCTGGAATCCGCAAAGAACTGCTTCCAGAAATCCTACTTCACTCCCTGCCTTTCACATACTACTTTGTAGCACTCTGACCTTTTGAACAGAGTTAGAGGGTAGGTGCAGACTTACTCTGACTGGAGCTCCATGAGATTGTCATCTATCATTCCAACCCACACATGATCATTAAACATTTGGCTGGCCTCCCTTTTACCTCTGTTTATGGCGCATTCATGTAGTATAAAGGTACCTTATGTACCATAAACTGTTCTGTAAGAAATGAAAGCAGCTGTCATTTTCTTCTCTCTTTGGAAGTTGTTGTTGCCTTTTGGATTAAAATTTACTAAAGTTTGTGTCCTTAGTTCTCTGACAAGCTTCTTTGTGTTTTTTTTTAAATGATTTTTAAAATCCTCTCCTGCTTGTGTTTGTGAAGTGGAGCAAAAGTCTCCTGTAACTTCATAACTCCTAACTGGGCTCTGTATTTTTCTTATTGTATAACCCTTTCAGAACACCTCCTAAAGGGTTTCTGGACCCAGTTCTCCACTTTGCCACAGTGGTGATGATCAGTTACTAAAAAACTGAAAATACCTCCTTCTTCTCTCCCTTAACCATTTAATTTTACAGATTGTTCTTCCTTGCATTTATGTCATAAAAAGCTACTCCCCTGTGACTCATATCTGACCGTGTTTCTTATTCCCTGAGTCTCTCACTCCAGTCATGTTTCCCTTCTTTTCTACCTATGCATACTTGGGTCTCCTGTAGTTTGAGAACAAGTCTTGCCCTTGGTAGGAAATATATAAGTAGAACTTACCTTAAGGTTTTTAGTTATCATTAAGCTCATTTCTTGGATTAGTACCTACCACAGATGTATTGCCCACACATTTTGCCTAGATTCTTAACTTGCATTATGTTGGCTTTCTCACTCTGTTTTAAGGATTGCTTCTTCCTGAAACTTTTTGTTTATTACTAACCATCTTGTCTAACCCTAAAATCTGAAAATGCTACTTCCCAGCTGTATTCAACTTTTGGACTTGACTAGTTGCCCAACTGAGCACATAAAACTTGCTATCATTCTCTGACTTTCTCTCTAGCTCTGGCCACTGAAGAAAAAAAAAATGTCATTTCTCCTTCCTTCTATCTAACAGAACTCCGACTTGAATAGTCCCAGTGTTTTCCCAATAACTTATTAGATTTGTTGTCTCACCTGGATTGCTGTTCTGATCATTTGATTTAATATATAACCTCAAAATATGAATATAGGAGATACTAATACCAACACTATGAGAATATATTATTTGAATCTCAAATAATCTTTAATTTGGAAAACATATGGATATATGTTTTTAGTACAGTGGGCTTCATCTACTCCTTAATTAGCAGTAGCTATTGCTAATTTAATGGACCGGCTTGGTCTACCAGCTGTCTCTATTGATCTCATTGCACCAGTTTGTCAGGATATAAAATATATAAAACAAATCATGAAATTTCAAATTATGTAACTCTAGTCTTCAGCTATATCACTGATTTTGTTTAAATTTAAAAACTCATTTCTCTGGGGCACCTGGGTGGCTTCATTGGTTGGGCATCTGACTCTTGGTTTGGTATCAGGTCAGGTCATGGTCTTGGGGTCATGGGATTGAGAACCAATCTGGGCTCTGCACTTAGCAGGGAGTCTGTCTGAGATTCTCTCTCCCTCTCCCCACCCCCTTCCCCCATAAATAAATACCAAATTCTGTATTTAACTCCTTCCACAGTCTCTCAGGAAATACTCAGTGATAATCAAATCCTGTTGATTCTATTTCCCAAATATCCTACCTCTTCATCCTCTCTTCACCAGGCATCATTACCCTTGCTCTGTATCCTTCTCATACTTCTTATCTGGTCTCTCAGCCTCCAATATCCCACCCACCCATTCCCCACTCATTTTCAGCAACAATTCCAGAATAATCTTTCTAAAATATATATATGACTTTTGGGGCACCTGGGTGGCTTAGTCGTTAAGCATCTGCCTTCGGCTCAGGTCATGATCCCAGGGTCCTGGGATCGAGCCCCGCATCGGGCTCCCTGCTCAGCGGGAAGCCTGCTTCTCCCTCTCCCACTCCCCCTGCTTGTGTTCCCTTTCTCGCTGTCTCTCTCTCTGTCAAATAAATAAAATCTTTAAAAAATAAAATAAAATAAAAAATATATATGACTTTAATGATTAACATTAAGTC
Source organism: Callorhinus ursinus (assembly GCF_003265705.2). Taxonomy (NCBI): domain Eukaryota; kingdom Metazoa; phylum Chordata; class Mammalia; order Carnivora; family Otariidae; genus Callorhinus; species Callorhinus ursinus. The sequence goes on from NW_027397074.1 coordinate 29,380,205, forward strand.
ATAACTCCTTAATGCACAGGCTCCTTCATGACTAATTTTCTTTCTCAGTTTTCAGCCTAATTTTATTTTCTATTTTGTAGAATAGATTATGCTACAGTCATACATAAATATATACCATACTCTTTTTTTTTAATTTTTTTATTATGTTAATCACTACATATTACATCATTAGTTTTTGATTACCATACTTTTATATATACCATACTCTTATAGCTCAAGGCTTGTGTACAAGTTCTTTTTTGCCTGTAACTCCATTTCTAGTTTTACTCAGCTAATTCCCTCTCAAATATCTCCTCCTCTAGAAAGTCTTTACTAATCCCTAAGTCTGAACCAAATGCCGTTTCTCTATGCCTCCTGTGCAAATTCTTATCATAACACTTATCACATTATAATTGTTGATTTGCTTAACTCTCTTCCCCACTAGGCTCTAAGTCATATGCCATTGAAATTAAGAACTTCTGCTCTTTCAAAGACACAGAATGAAAGAACAGCCACAAACTGGGAGAAAATTTTTGCACATCACATGTCTGATGCAGAATCCATGCTTGTATTCAGAATTAAAAATTCTTATAACTTAGTAAAAATAAAATATTGATAAAAAATGGACAAAATTTTGAACAGACACTTCACCAAAGATGCTATAAGGATGGCAAATAAGCACCTGAAAACATGTTCAACATCAGTAACCCTTAAAAAATGCAAATTAAAACCATAAGAAACCACTACTGGCCTATTAAAATAGCTAAAATTAACAAAAATGACCATTCTAAGAATTGACAAAGGAATCTCTTAAACACTCCTGGTGGGAATATAAAATGATATAGCCACTTTGGAAAACAGAATGACAGTTTCTTAATATTTTAAACATAAATCTGTCATAGACGTTCTACTCCTAGGTACACACTCCAAAGAAATGTAAGCAGCATGTCTTAGAAAGACATACATGAATGTTCATAACAGCTTTGCTTAGAGAGAAAGTTGAAAGTAACCTAAATATCCATCAATAAGTAACAAATTGTGGTACATCCTTATAAGGGAATACTTAGTAACAGAATGGGAGAGACCATGGTACTTGCAACAAGTTGGATAAATCTCAAAATAAGTAGACTGAATGAAAAAATCTAGAAAAAGAAGAGTATATAATATTTGACTCCATTAATGTAAAATTCTAGAAGATGCAAGCTAATCTATAATGACAGAAAGTGTATCAGTGGAAGAATAGCAAGATGGAATTACAAAGGACACAAGGAAATTTTTGTAGGTGTGAACATATTCATTATTTTGATTATGGTTATGGTTTCACAAGTACAAGCATATGTTCAAGCTTCTCAGGTTGTACACTTTAAACATGTACTTGGGGCGCCTGGGTGGCTCAGTCATTAAGCGCCTGCCTTCGGCTCAGGTCATGATCCCAGAGTGCTGGGATCGAGCCCTGCATTGGGCTCCCTGCTCAGCGGGAAGCCTGCTTCTCTCTCTCCCACTTCCCCTGCTTGTGTTCCCTTTCTCGCCGTGTGTCTCTCTCTCTCTGTCAAATAAATAAATAAAATCTTTAAAAAAAATAAACATGTACAGTTAGTAGTATGCCAATTAAACCCCAATAAAACTTTAAAGAAATAAAAAATAAATTAAAAATCTCCTACACATTCTTCACCTTCTCCAGGGACTCTTCATCTTTTTGGTGGTAGTTGGACAGCATTTTTCATCATTTCATATACTTATCATATTTCATTGTTTCGTTGATTTACCTCACTAAATTTTAAGCAATAAAGAAGGAAAGGCATTATTTTGGGGATTGATTTCTTAGAGATAAAACAGGTCTTTTCAGAAAACACACACTGTTTCAGTTCAAAGCAGAACACTGGCTTGAATGGACACTATCCTGTACTGATGCCCAATGTCCTCTTCTATATACTAATATTTGTTACTCTATTAAAGTCATTATTAATTACTAGTGTTTGAAATTTGACGACTAATCTGGAGATCAACAGAATTGAACATATGAAATTTCACACTGATGTTTAAGAACTTTGAAAAGTTGAAATTAGAATGTTAAACACACTTCTTATAGGTATGCCAGATTCTATATGCCTCCTCTGATTAAACCTAAAACTAACTTGGTCATCCTATGCATTTCTGTGGTTCATGAAAATTCCCAAAAATTTTTGTTAGGGGTCCCTAGTTGGAAAATATAACAAATAATAAAGTTAATAGGCCAAGCTCTACCAAACTGTCATAATTTAGGAGTCATGGTATGGAGGAGCTTTAGAAACCTGTGTTTAGAAAGAGGGAACAAGCACAGTGAAAATTAAAGGAAAGTTTGCGGTTAGCACAAAAATCTCAAAAGATATTAAGATAAAATATGTGATATTTTCTCTCTAAATCTAAAGCTTTTTAGCTTTTTGTCATCAAAAAATCCTAGGAACTCTACTGGCGTTTTGTGTTATTGTATGGAACTGTGTTGTCTAAAAGAATATGTCCTAGCCACATGTGGGTGGCTATTAAGAATTTGAAATGTGGTTACCCTAAACTGAATCAGGAAAATTTCCGACTTCATATGAAAAATAGAATATAAAATATCCCATTATCTTTATTACACACGTTGAGATAATAATGTCTTGGACATATTGGGTTATTGCAATTAATCCTGCCTATTTCTTTTTATTTTTTCTAACATGGCTACTAGAAAATTTAAAATTACCTATATGGCTTGCATTTGTTGCTCAATTATATTTTTGTGGGACAGCACAGTATAGAGAATAAACAATTCCACCCAGGGCTTGATCTGATAATTGGCATCTCAGAGGAAGAATTTCCATATATATATATATTAGTCTTTTTAAGTTCTAGTCATTCTATTTTGAATAGAGAATCAAAAGAAGAAAGGATTCTAAAATTTTGATAACAACATCACTGCATTCTAAAAGAGTTGGAAGGATACTGCTGTGTTTGTGAACAAATATTAAGGGGAGGTTTTTTATAAAAAAGAAGTCTCTAGGCTAGTCTCTCAAGAGAGAGGTAGAGATAAAGGTAGCACCAAACTGGTCTGTATTAAGAGAAATTCTCCATTTTCATCTGCAGCAGCTTGAGAAAAAGGGATTCTGGGCCTCAGAACTTACAGAAAAGCATTTGAGAAAAAGCTCAGTAGAGAGTCAGAGGGGGCCCCTGGGGAAGAGATGGAAGATTGGTCTCAGGAAGAGGAGGGGATCACTACAACATGACTCTCGGTATAAAACGAACTTTGAACTTTAATACAAATCAGTGTCTGATACTGTTTTAAATTGTTTCCTTCTTTGTGCTTAAATCCCTTTTTAATTTCTACAAGTCTTTGGTAATCTGTTGCACATACAGCTTTCTGTTCATTGATTTGTAGTATGATGGAAAGGAACCATGTTGAAACACTTGGGAAAGGGATAGAGAGAGAACAAAGAAGCATCCAGAAGCAGTGATTAGATAGCACTAAGTGATCAAGATCGAGCCAGGAGCAAAGCTCATGACTAATGATAGTCAATTATCAACAGTTGTAAGTCCTTCTCAGAAATATTCAGAAAAATTGGGGAATGCTCTCCCTTGAAGAAGAGGTATAATGTAACTAACATGAGTTCTCTTCTTGATGAGTAGACACTACACCAGGAGGAGTTGTCACACAAAGGAAACTTTATTTACAGCAGCTAAGATCACTGTGAATAACTTCCAAAGCCATGACTCCCTGAGTGGGGTAAGTGGATTTCTTTTATTTAGGGGTGAGGATTAATATTCAGAAATGGGAGCTTTGTCATCAGAAGGTAAGGTGGGTGTAACATTGCACAGGCATTCTTAGAAAACTGGCCTATACACCCAAACCTGTGTTATGTTAATAAAGCTTTTGCTCCTCCCAGGGTGGAGACTTTAATAAAATGAAGCAGAGGTAACTGTTGGATAAGGAGAAGGGGCTATGGGCCTCTCCAAGAGCAGTTATAAACTGGATGGTGTCTTGGGTTCCTTTTCTCAGGTAAGGAATGCAGGGCCTGACTTACTTTTCAAAGAGCACAGGAAGTTTTGGGGAGTTTTACCACTATTTTATTATCTTGATATGGTTAGGCTATATTCTGGCTTGTTAGAGATGTTAGTTTTGCATTGTTTCCTTAAAATCATTAACTACTGAGGTTTTTGCTCTTATTTGTAATTCTGACCTTTTGGAAAGTTCTGTAAGAAGTGTATTAGGGCAAGTAGGCCGGTAAGATCACATAAAATAGGTGGGGTCCTAAAATGACTTCTCTTTCTGAGAACCCCTACATCTTTCTCCTCTTTCTACTTACAGAAAGTTCAGGTTATTTCATTTACCTATTAATGTAAAGGTTGACTCTAGAAGACTGGAGAATTAGATGTTGCAGGACTTTCTCTTCGGTGTCCGTGGTTCTTGGTCACACCACTTCAAGGAATGAAGAGGTAGATCAGAATGGTGGGCAGCAAAGCAAGGTTTATTGAATGATAGCAAAGTGATAGTACAAAGCTCCCAAAGAGGGAGGAGACCAGAGAGGGTTGCAACCAGTTTCTAAGTCTAGGGGTTTTTATGGGCTTGTTAGTGGGTCCTTTTAATCTGATTAACCCTCCCTGTGCCTGTCAACCAATCAAGTTTTTGTCATCTGTCAATCACATGAGAAAGGGTGGAGGGCTCCTACCAGGATGGTGTAAAATCCTTTTAAGGGTGGTTTCCTCCTAGGGCAGGAGGGCCCCTTGTCCCTGCCTACCTGCCTTGCAACTATCCTTCATCATAGGGAGTAACACGTGGAATCTCTGCTCAGGTATTTTCAGTTTCTCATCTTCTTCCAATTCCTACTTCAGATTTAATATGCAATGAGAAAATACAACTTTAACTACAGGCTCTAACTAGATTTTTAAAAACATTTTGAGGTCAGGGAATACTAGATGTAGAAGTGATGAGTTCTATATAGGAGCTCCCTTTAAGACCTAAAACTTTAAATGTTTAAGTAATTTCATTTTTATTCATTCATTCTTACATGAAATTCACTGTATTAGAAGATTACTTACATGGTTAGGGCATTTGTATCTTTTACAATGACAATCCATAAACACCAAATCTACTTGGACAGCTTTCCACTATTCCTCACCTTGGTGGCCACCAAAGCAACTCTGAAGAACCCCTATAGCCAGAATCATGGGTGTCCCATTTCATAAATGAAAATTAAAACCCATTCCTTTAAATGTTAAAATAATGACAGTACTTTTTGGACAGAGGAAATTTTTAAAACTGTAAAAAGAGGATGAATCTGTTCAGTTTTCTGAAAAGAAATGTGGGGTCACCTAGTACTGCTATACAATTGAATCCTGCCTCTGTATCTCTAATTCCTAATTGTCATTTTCCAAAGCCACTTTAGAAAACAAGGAGAAATAATGGCTAGCAGATATAACACCATTTTTGTACTGCTTTAGGTCTAAATACAGCCATCTTTATCTAATTGGGTTTTATAACCCATTTTCTTGCCACATTAGTCCTTAATTATTCTACAGCCAGGATTTTTACTCCGGTCTTAAAGGACAGACTTAAAAGAAAAATCTGTGAACCCTCTGAAAAATGTTTACAAAATACTGTTGTGTATCTCTTTTCCACTGGGGGGGGTCCCCAAGATTCTGATTTGTTGTAGCCAAGCTATTTATTTTGAAAATTCAAACAATGTTAGTGGAAGATGCCATCCCCTCCCCTCTTCCCCCACCTTTGGAAGATTTGTCTAAACGAGGTGCTGAAAATGATTTCATCAATGTCCCAATGTGGACATTTAGGTTAAATGAACACACTTCATACAAAAACATTTTGTGTTCTCATTAGCTTTAGGATAAATTCCAAAGGGCGAGATTGCTGGGCTAAAGGATGAGAAAATTAAAATATTTAATACATTTTTTTAGGTTTATTTATTTTTAGTAATCTCTACACCCAAGGTGGCACTGGAACTCAGGACCCTGAGACCAAGAGTCCCACACTGCTCCAACTAAGCCAGCCAGGTGTGCCAAAAATTTTGCCTAATTGTCAGAAAGTTATGAGATTACATTCTCGCCAACAGTGTGTGAGAAGGCTTATTATCTCACATGTGGATATAACTAACTTGTATATTATGTTGACTTGTATTTCTTACTTTTACATATCTTCATATTCCACCAGCCACACACCGATCCTGCCAGAAGAGAAATAAAATACTATTACTTCCTTCCTTGGTTATTATGTATACTGTGACTGTGCTTTAAATTCTCTGCAGGAATTTGAGATGGGATTTCATACTGCTGTAACCTCTGAATTAAGGGGACAGGCCTGGGTGGAGGATGGTGACCCATGTGCAAAAACAAGTAAAACCAAACCAAAACAAAACCCCCAAACAGGGCTCCCACTGCGCTTAATTTCTTTCTACCGGGCAAGAGGTTCTAAATTTTAAATAATGTGACTTTTCGGCTGCCAAACGCGCATCTACCAACCAGTTTATCCTACACCCAGCGTCGCGAGTGTGACCAACAACTCTTAAAGCGTGAACTAGAAGGCTGCTCAGCTGAGGGTTGAGGCAGATAAGTTTTTTTTTCCCCTTTTGCAAAAGGAAAAGGCCTGATGGGGGGGGGGGGGGGAAGTGGTACTATTATTTTTAAATTTTCCAAGGCTAGGGCGGCCGACTTTTACCTTTAAGTCTTGGGAGACCAAGGTAACAAATGCGGAGGGCACAAACACAGCCGCTCCGCTTCCGGTCTTTAGCAAAGCGGAGAAAGGACGCATGCGTAGTGCACGCTCCTGGGTCGTACACCTCCTATGAAAGCGTTCTGCGCAGGTGCGGATGCAGGTTGCAGCGGCGCCTAGGCCTCAGCTGATGCCGTCGTTCCGCCGCCCTTCCCCCCCACCTCCGAATCCGCGGCGCCCCGGCGCTTGTAGGCCTGTAGTTCCAGCCTCAGCGATCGGGACTGCAGACCCCGTGACCCTGTCCTCCGGCCTGTGCGCGCCGGAGCAGCTCGGGACTGCGCAGCGCCCCGCGTGTCGGTGAGCGACCCCGGACGCGCAGCCCCTCGGTTCCTTTTTCGGAGTGGAGCTGAGCGGTGGCGCCCTGGTAAGAGCCGAGAGGGACGGAGAGGTAGAGGAGGAGAGGCCGCAGGGGAGCCGGGCCAGCCCGGGGACCGAGGAGACGCTCAGGGTTGGGCGATGGCGGTGTTGTGGCACCTCATACAGGGCCCAGCCTCCCGTCTAGGGGGCTCCAGGCTTTGGCTCAAGCCCGGAGCATAGGGTTGATTACAGGCCCCCACACCTTCTGTGGCCAGCTGGCCCCTGGTTTTGCTGTTCTTGAGTTTTCTTGCATGGTTGCCTTGATCTTAACCTTTAACCTTTCCAGAGTAGGCTGTGTGCCTACTGAGTTTTGTTTATGTAGCTTATGAAAGATGCGGGCTTCCTTCGTTATCACAGAAGATAATGACCCGTTTTGAAGTGCTGTACTTTTTTTTAAATCTCTCCTTGCTGTCTTAGATCCATGTTGGGTTTTCAGTAAGAGATTGTGATAAAAACATTGAATACAGGGAAGAGAAGGGGGCGTAGCACTTCTTCATAAACAAACGAGCGAGTCTCCAGGAATAAAAGTGGCTAAATATTTCTTCACTGTGAGGAAAATCCAGTAGGGAGGGTGGGATACGAAGTACCTGCCACAAGTCTGGTGCTTGTCATTTAGCCTTGCTGAAACAAACACCTGTCAGAGGCCGACTCATCAAGACAACTGTTAGATACAGACAGAAAACAGGACCAGACTGAGAGCCACTTGATCTTGATCCTGCCTTCTGTGCCTACCCTCACCCCCCACCGAAGCAGTCTAGTGGGATGCACTTTACACTCTACACTCCTCGTTAACTGAGATCCCAGAAGGGATGCTTCTGTGGCCACAATACTGAGGCCCCCAGCCCCTGTTCAACTGATATTGCTCATAGGGCAGTGTGTGGGGACAGTGATGTTAATTCACCCCTGAACGACCTGTGACTGGCAAATGTTGGTTTGGCTTGGATTTAATGTCATTAGACAAACCAAGAGAAGGTAGTGCATTTGTGGAAGTTACAGAATCATTTGTTTTTAAGTTTTTAAACTCACATGGACAGTGTGTATGTAGATTTTTTAATAGTAAAATTGTGAAAATAAGCATCTTCATCATTCTACACTTTTCTATTTGTCTACTAGTTGTATGATTTTTTTTTATTCTGTATACACACTATGTTTGAATGATCCCAACACTTGGATGGCATGCCAGCATTAAAAAGTGAACTTTTCTTCATACTATAGTGTGAGTTGAATTATTGTCAGTTTTCCTTACTCAAATCACTGAGAATTTTTTTTTAATTTTTTGAAGATTTCATTTATTAAAATAAATAGCATGAGCACACAAGTAGGGGGAGTAGGAGGCTCCCTGCGGAGCAAGGAGCCTGATGTCAGACTTGATCCCAGGACCCTGGGATCATGACCTGAGCCAAAGGCAGGCGCTTAACCAGCTGAGCCACCCAGGGGTCCCTCAATGAGAATTTTTAAAAGAAATGCTTATCTCTTTGTATGAATGTCTATAATAATCCATTTTTAGGAACTGATAAAAGATACATGGTCAAATTTAGGAAGAGAAGAAATTTATTTTTAAATTCTGCTTTCCCTCTTTATTAATTTTCCCACAGACTATCAGCAGGTTGGATTATGACTTTTAAGTTCCTTTTCATCCTTAAAATTTATGACTCAACTGCAGTACTATTTCATTACCCACCTGCAGAGGTTATTTTGGTATAGGTATGGTGTATGTGTAGGTACTACTACTACTTATTCTTACTTGGTTTTAAATTTATATTAAATATAAATTTAAATTTTACCCATGTTATTTTTGATACTATCATACTAGAATTTTTAAATGTTCTAAATTTTACTGCTTTGTATTGGTGAATTATATTAAATCTCTTGGAATATTAATTTCATAATTTTAACTCTGCCAACTGTTGAATGAAAAAAATGTGCAGGGTTTGGTTTTTGAATTGTTTTTGTTGTAAATGTTTAAATGTTAAGGCTAGAAATGTGAGAATGAGAAGGATTGTGGATTTTATTTATCACAGAGGGGCATGAATTTTAACAGGCTGAAACATACTACTTTGAACTTGTAACCAGGGCTTAGGAGTCCAAGGGAACCTGGCTCCAGGAGTCAGAAACAGACCAGGGTCAGCCACTCACCACTGACAAAATCCAAAAGCAGAGGAGAGGAGTGGTGGCCGAAACAAGAAAGGAATTTATTTCAGTGATGCCACCATGGTGAAGACAGGGAACTGAGGTCTCAGAAAAACTGTTTCCAAAGTGCGGAAAATACTTCTGAGTTTATATAAGGAAAATGTGGGACAAAGGTGGATGGATACACGCAAGTGGGCAGTAAAGGTCAGATCCACCATTGTCTTGGCATCAGTCCTGCTGACCCCTTATTGCTTGAGGGGCTCGTTCTCTTCCCTTCACAGGATGCTTTGCCCTCAGGGTCTTTTGCCTGAGTTAAGAGATAGGCTATGGTGATGGGTATTGAGGAGGGCACGTTCTGCATGGAGCACTGGGTGTTATGAACAAACAATGAATCATGGAACACTGCATCAAAAACTAATGATGTAATATATGGTGATTAACATAACAATAAAAAATTAAAAAAAAATAAAAACAATACCCCCCCCCCAAAAAAAAGAGATAGGCTAGAAAGAATTCAATTAGAAAGTACTGACTGAGGTCTAACTGGAGGTAGTTGAAGTCTTCTTTCAAACTTACCTGGTGATACATATAATAGGTAATCATAATCTACCTAAACCAACTTTAGCCTTTAGCACTAACTGGTTTAAATATAGAATAAAACAAAAAATATTGTAAGAAAAGTGAAGCCCATTTTATTTTCAGAGAACCCTAAGAAAGTGTAGACTTCTGTCAAATTTTAATGTTTGAAAGTCCATTCTCATCACAAGTCTGATACATCATTTTATAATATTTTGTTAGAAAAACACTTTGGACCCTTGGCTCCCTTGTTTCAGACATTACTTTGATTAAATATAATTCTAATCAAAAAGTAATTTGACTGTTCCTTGAAGTTTGCTCTATATATTAGATTGGTATAAAAATCCTGTAATGTTCTTGAGTATACTTTTTTCCTTAAGTTTACCTAAGACTTTTCTTTTTCTTTAGACATGGGAAAGTCTTTTTCTCATTTGCCTTTGCATTCAAATAAAGAAGATGCTTATGATGGAGTCACATCAACTGAAAACATGAGGAATGGACTGGTTAATAATGAAGTCCATAATGAAGATGGAAGAGGTGGAGACGTCTCTCAGTTTCCCTATGTGGAATTTACAGGAAGAGATAGTGTCACTTGTCCCACTTGTCAAGGAACAGGAAGAATTCCTAGGGGTATGTGTTACAGAGTAATTCCAGGCATTCACACAAATAATATAAAACCCATAGATCTAAGCACAACCTTCTGTGTTTTAAAAGTCTTTTAGAATTAAAGTTAAAACTATGTATCAGTTATCTTCAGTTAAAGAGACAAAGAAGTAAATATAAACTTAAAAAAAAATGTTAATGTTCCTAGAGCAGTAATGAAAACCACCAGTCTTCCTTTAGTATTTTCTTTCCCACCTGCAATAGCAGATATGCACAATATCTTGACTGAAATTTTTTAGACCTATTTGGCATCAATAGAGGTCATAATCACATGTTCGTCATTGGGAACAATTTAAGTAATTTGGTGACCTAATATTTTCAATTCATTATCTAAAGAATAGTAAGAAGCTAGTCATTAGTTAATTCTTAAGAGGAACTACATGAAGACGGATTGTAAATGAAGATGGGCCATAGGGGGAAAAATCAGTTTGTGGCATATCATAGGGAGATTTAGAAGGGAATAATCTTAATGTGCTGTTTGTAGGCTAGACAAACTTCAGTAGAAGTGGAAACAATAGAAATAATAAAAATACTTTGTGCTATTCTCATTTTCTGCTTGGTTGAAGTTGGTAGATAACCCTGGAGAAACCTTGAGGGAAGGACAAAGTGACAATAGAAGATAAGACCAGTTTATACCAGTTTCTAAGAAATGCCTTGGTTTGGGGAAGTTGATCTATGAGTTGGCCTTTGAATGTGATCGTTTTATCTTTTCAGGGATACGCAGCTATTAGAGAATGAAAGGATTTTTGTAAGTGAAGGGATTAGTGCAGGCTCAGAGGAGGGAAAAAAGGACTATTTTAGCAATCTGGATATGTTTTTGTGATATAGCCAATAGGCTTTTCTTGGGAGTCTAGAAGTGGATTGTGGTTAGTAGGAAATCACAGTGACTCCGAAGGTATTTTTGTCTGAACAGCTGGAAGAATGGAGTAGCACTTTATTAGGATGGAGAAAAGAAGGCTTGACTGTGTATGTCCAGGGAGAAATCAGGAGCTCTATTTTAGAGATATAAGTCTTGGGATGCATATTTGGCATCTAAGTGGATATGTTTAATAGGTAGTTACAGTAAGTGTCTCGAATTGAAGTGCAAGCTCTCAGCTGGAGTCATCAGAATATAGGTGGTATTTAAAGCTGAGTTGGATGAGAGCACCAAGCTTATCGGTGTGAATAGAAAAAAAAAACACACCCTAGTGTTGAACCCTGGTGCACCGTGACATTCCAAAGTCATTGATATGAGAAAGATTTAGCAAAGACAGTGAAAAAGCAGCTAGAGTAGAAGGAGGAAATTCTAGTCTCTGGTGTCCTGGAAATAAATGTAGAAAGTGTACCAAGTAGGAGAGAGTAAGGACCTGTTAGATGCTACCGACAGATCAGGTAATGTGAGGACTGAGAACTGACCGTTGGATTTGGTGATGTACATGGAGACCACTGGAGACCTTTAAAAGAAAGCTTGGCAGGTTGCGTAAGCATGTATAGCATGTACAGAGTGGGATCAAGAGAACATAGTATGAGTGAAGTTATATAGTGAGGAAATAGGTTTTTTGAGGAGTTTTAACTGTATATTTAAGGAAGAAAGAAGGTAGGTGGAGGGGGCTGTGAGGTCAGGAAAGGGATTTTTTTTTTTTAAGATGGAGTGAATAATATGTATGCTGATGAGAATAATCCATAGAGAAAAAAAAAACAGGATAATGTAGGAGATGGGGGAATTCTTAGATGTAGGGCACAAGTGCAGGGGGCTGTTCTTAGAGAGGAGAATCTGCAGTTTTATGCTTTGTAATAGGGAAGTAGCGTATATGGACACAGAAACAGGTGGGTGGATGTGGTAGTGGGAGCTTATGGAAATTCTTTTCTGTTTGCCACATCATGAGCTAAGAGTGAGGACAGGGAAGGAGCTATTGGGGATTTGAAGTGAGAGTTGAAGTTATAAAATTGTGATTTTGGAGACTTAGATTGAGTGTGTGAACTAGGGAATATTGTATGATGGTTGACATAATTAAAGGCCACTTGAGTTTAGTGATCTAAACGAGGCCAGTGAGCATAGTTGCATGTTTTTCTGTATCCACATTTAGCTGTATGGATATCAGCGTAGTAGCTAAAAGGTTGCTTTTAAGCACGATTGTAGTTTAGTCAAATGAATACCACCAAACAAGACAGGATACATGTACATACAGAGAGACATATATACATAACATATTGTGGGTGTGGGGAGGTAGTGTAAATGAGGGGGGAGTTGTAGAAGGAGCAGGGAGGAATAATGGAAGCATTATAGGAAGCTTTAAAAGAGAATTTGACTGTAGTGCTTTAAGAGTTAATACAAAAAACCAAGTTCTGATAAGATTGACAAATTGGTTTATTAAAGATCTATTTATCCATTAAAGTTATGGGTATAGCCCAACCCAAGAAGTAAAGGATTGATTTTAAATTGACTTACTGCAGATAGTGTGTGGCCTGAGTGAGTTGTGGAAGCCTCATTTTGTATGGGCTCTTGAAGCATTAGACTTGTTATGTGTTGATTTTGGTTTTCAAGGAGTATAGTGTAGAGGATTTCAGGACAGAAAGGTAGCAATATTTCTTCTGCTCTTACCCAGATAACCAAGTGAGCATCTAAACAGAAAACATGCAGTTGAAAATAGTCTTGGTAAATTCAGATCCTCTGAAAACTGAGACTTTTTAGATCTTTTTCAGTAAAGAGATTACTCTTTCTCGTTGTATTATTTGTATTCATAGCTAGACATCAAGCTATGAAAAATACGTTATTTGTTTTGGAACTCAGCGTCTACTAGGTAATTTTTGGAGATTTTGAGCAATTTACCAGAGGAATGAGATGAGAGCCAGATGGTATTCTGGTCCTTCTAAACGAGACTTTGATAGAAAGCCACGATATTTTAAGTGATTATGTTAATAAAATCCTAAACCTGTTTTTATTTTTAGGGCAAGAAAACCAGCTGGTGGCATTGATTCCATACAGTGATCAGAGATTAAGGCCAAGAAGGACGTAAGTGATGATAAGAAAAATGGCAAATTTTTTTGGTATTTTTTTGCTTTTCAGATTACATATAATCACTCTAGTAAACTCTGTTAAAATGATAAAAGTTATCGGGTTGTTAAATTATGCCATTGATGCTTCGTGTCATTTAAAAAAAGAAAAAGGATTTCTGATTGGGGTAAGGTCCTCAAAGCAGCATAGTACCTGAATCTTCTCAAATCTATTTACTAAAACAGACAAACCTAGAATAGCAGTAGGAAACAGAAGCATTTTCATCAAAAATGGGTGTTAAGGTTCTCCTACTCACCCCAGAATAAAAATGGAGCAAGGATCAAAACATGTTAGCAGCTGTGTGGATTTGTGAAGGGAAACAAAAAGAATTGTTTAAGGTCCTGAGAGCCCTGATACACAAATCAAATGCTCTGCTACCCCAAAAGAAGAGGATCCCACTCAGAGCACTTCCAGCAAATATTTCTGGATAACCTGTCAAAATGGGAGGCCTCTTGGTGTGCTGTACCTTGGAGAGAGCACAGAAAAGGTCACAGAGATCCACTACGGGCCCTTAAGATCAGAAGGAACTAGACCACTGGATCCCTCAAAGACCTTAGGAATACTCACCAGAAACTCTTGTTGTAAAAGGACAGACATCTCCTAAGGAAAAGCCTGCTGGGGATTGAATCCATTTTGTATAGGGAAAGAATAGGGAAAAGGGAAGAAAAGTTTCAAAAACTAGAGAGAGAATCTCACAATTATATAAGTATATATACATATAGGCCATCTTAAAAAAAAAAAAGAAAATTTTGTATTACAATAGAAGGTGAAGTTTTGAGCAGTGAAGCTAGGCAGGCCACCCTGGCTTATCCTCATCCCCTAAAATGCAAGCTTCTATTAAAAGTACAAAAACATCTCATTTAAACATGAGCAAGAAAAAAGTATTGCAATGAAGCATCATACAAAGACAGTGAAAAAAAGTGAACTGAAAATGCTAATAGAAGCATATCAGAAACATGAAAACTGTAACGATATTATAAATGTTGTAAAGAAATTAAAACTGTAGAAGCTATGAAAGAACTGCAGGAGTCAGAAATTGAAAACCTCAGAAATGAGATGACCAAACAACATGAGGACATGAAAAGAGACTATGAACTCCTGAATTAGAAAAAACTAATATCAGAAATGAAGACAAGACTGGAAGAACAAGTGCAAATAGATACCATGGAAAGTATGGCAAAGGAAATAGAAGTTACAAAGGAGGAAATGAAAACACACAAATTAATGAAAAGTGAGATAAACACAAGCAAAGAAAATTGAACACCTATGTAATTTTGAAGCCCCTGAAGAAAAATCAAAGGAATCAAATGGAACAAATACTAAACATTCAGTTCAAGAACACTTCCCTGAGGTAAAACAGGACAGAAACCTACATATTGAAAAGACATGCCATGATCTTAAAACATTCTACCTATCCTAGTTAAAGAAAAAAAAACAAACAGGAAAACCCTTTGAAAAACCCCAGGCAGAAGGATCAATTAATTTAAAAGGGACAGAAAATCAGATTGGCATGCTTCTTGACCACAGTGCTCCATACAAGTAACCAGTAGAACAGCATATTTAAATATTCATAGAAAGAAAAGGATTTGAAAAAAGTTGATCTGACCCTTTATTACTAAATATGTAGTAGATGGTTATGAATATTCAAGAAATTAGGATGAAATTCTAGGATGAAAAAACTTTTTTTAATATTTTATGTATTTATTTGACAGAGAGACAGAAAGAGAGGGAACACAAGCAGGGGGAGTGGGAGAGGGAGTAGCAGGCTTCCCACTGGGCAGGGAGCCCAATGCGGGGCCCGATCCCAGGACCCTGGGATCATGACTTGAACCGAAAGCAGACCCTTAACGACTGAGCCACCCAGGCGCCCCTGAAAAAACTTTTCTACATGTAATTCAGAATCCAGTGAGGACAGAAAAGATTAATTTGACAAGGCCTAGATTAACTTTTACAAGGTGAAAACAAGACCTTAATTGAAGCCAGAATATAAATGGCAAACTGGGAAGTGATGTCTGCACATTATTATCACAGATATTATGAACAACTAGTCCACAAGAAAGAAATACAGATGCCCTTTAAACATGTGAGATGTTCAGTCTTGCTCATAAGAGAAAAACAGATTAAAACAACATTGAAATACCATTTCTTATCTATCAGATTAGCCAGAACTCCAGATTTTGACAGTGAATTTGTTGGCAGTACTATGTGAAATGAGCACACTCATGCCTTGTTAGTGTGAAGTTAGTGAAGGGGTATTTGGCGTTATCTAGAAAAATTACATATACATTTACCCTTTGGCTCAGGAATTCTCCTTTGAAAATTTTATTCCAAGGATAATTGTCAAATATAGTAAGTGGCTTTTGTGTAAGTTATTCACTGTGCCAGTGTCTGTAATCGCAAAGGACTAGAAATAATGTAAATGGCCAGTGATAAGGTTCTGGTAGAGTAAGTTACACTACATGTCTACGATGATAAAATGGAACGAGGAAGAACTCTGTATTTTACTACAGTTGATATCCAGAGTACATTTTTATCTGAAAACACACACAT
The DNA here is from genome assembly GCF_003265705.2 of Callorhinus ursinus. NCBI lineage: Eukaryota > Metazoa > Chordata > Mammalia > Carnivora > Otariidae > Callorhinus > Callorhinus ursinus. The sequence continues at coordinate 29,396,227 of NW_027397074.1, forward strand.
GCATACAGAGGAGAGAGAAACAGTGGATTGATAAACCAAAGACTAATAAAATGATTACTCTCAGAGTTTGGGAGGGACTTGGAAGAGGGAATAGGTAAGTAACTGAGATGTCTTACAAACAATATTTATATTGTTTGGGCTTTAGAAGTAATTTTTTTAAAATAGAACTTAAAAGATGAAATCAGAAGTAAAAAAAAAAAAAGCAATTCCTGAAAGTTGAAACAAACTGAAAGAAATGATTCTAATGATTCCAACTGTATATCTAGTTGGTGGCATAACCACAGATGAAAGAATCACTTTACATGACTTGAAAATATTTCATTTTGACTGTCAGTGTCTAGTAAGATGTGTTCTAAATGACAAAGACAACTACAATAAAAGTTTAAACTGCACTCAATAGCTGCATTGTTCGGAGTAATATTAGTATGATTTTGAAACTTACATGAAAAGCAGATAAATATATACTCATGCCATTAGGGAATAAGATTCTTAGCATAAAAACAAAGGGATAAAAGTACAAAATCAAATTTTATTTTTTACTTCCAACCAAGATGGAATCATCACAGGGACTAGATTTATTTTTCTGTCTAAAACAACTAAAAAACTGGACAGATAAACAATATTTTTAGGTAGTGGACATCAGGCAGTACAGGACAGTGATATCTGAGAAAAGGAAAACAAATGAGGTAAGCCCTATGATTGTACCACCTTATTGTCCAGGAAAAGATATCAGACCACAGCACAATGGAAAGAACCCAGGCAGAGCTTAGCAGTCCCCCTAAACTAAGGAGATACATGGTACTGAGAATCTAGGAGGCCAAGACCAGAGTTAGTAGGGCAGAGTACCAGAGGGTAGAGAGCTACACTGGGTACTCCTTGAGTATTTAGCTGAGTACTGATCAGTGTATATGTGTGAGGAAAGTACCTGAGGCTGAAGGAAGAACCTTGCCAAACAGAACAGAGGGAACAGTCCTCAGCCCACTTACGGCCAGGGATAGTTTCTACCAATCACTGTGGAAAATCTCATAATCCATAGGGAATTGTGTGGAGAGTACTCAGATTATTTCCCAAGTAACAGAATAAATTAGCCGTAGATTAAAAGCTGCAGTGCGCATGCTTAACAAAACCTAAAAGCAAACCTTGAAAGGTTCAAATTTTTTTTCAAGAAACTCAACTGTATCCCAATACAAAGCTCAAGAATATATGTAGGGATACTAAAATATCCAGCACTCAACATGGTAAAATAATGTCTGATATCCAGTTAAAAATTACCAAGCATGGAGGGACACCTGGGTGGCTCAGATGTTTTAAGTGTCTGCCTTCGGCTCAGGTCACTATCTCCAGGTGCTGGGATCGAGCCCCATGTCGGGCCCCCAGCTCAGAGGGAAGTCTGCTTCTCGCTCCGCCTCTGCCTCTCCATCTGCTTGTGTTCGGTCACTCTCTCTCTCAAATGAATAAAAAAAAAAAATTACCAAGCATGGAAAGAGGATGAAAAATATAGCCTATAATGAGGAGAAAGATCACTTATAGAAACAGACCAATAAATGACATAGATGAAAGCATTAGACAAGGATAGTTAAAATAGTTATCTTAACTCTATCCCATAATTTCAAGAAGGTAGAGCTTAAGGATAGACATGGAAGATATTTTAAAAAGATCCAAGTAGCATGTTTAGAGATGAAAACTAAACATCTCAGATGAAAACTACATGGGATGAGATTAACAGCAGATTAGACACTTCAGAAGAAAAGAGGAATTAATTTGAAGACATAGCCATACTAAGTATCCAAAATGAAATACGAAGAGAAAAAAGATTGAAAAAAAAATGAACAGGCCATCAGTAATATGGGGACAAATTCAGGTGGCCTCTAAATATGTAATTGAAGGCCCTGAAAAAGGTGGGGGGCGGGAACAAAATAAATTTTCCATATTTTACGAAATACTATGGAAGGCACCTAGGTGTTCAGTCACTGTTAGGGCCTGGGGATACAGCTTTAACAAAGGTATCTTTGGTAAAAGGGAATTACGATTTTGTAGAGGAGACAGACAAGCAAGTGATTACAATATCTCTCTCTTACCTGTTAGAGGTATTTTCCAGAGTGCTATGAGAGCAGAGTAGTATCTATCAGAATTATTTTATGGAATTAAGGAAGGTTCCAAAGAAGATGAAACATTAGCTGAATCTTAGAAAAGTAGAAAACAGAAAGTGGAAGTGGGCAGTTCAGACAGGGAATAGCATGTGCAAGGACATGCTGGCAGTCAGTGTATGCCTCAGGTGCACAGTGCTGTTGGAAGGGGTAGAGATGAAGCTTGAGAAAATATTAAGGTCCAGATGTTGACACCGTTAATAAGCAAAGAAATCTGAAAACTATAGGAAGCCCTTTAAGAATTTTTGGGACTTTCAGATATGCAATGAAAAAACAATAAAGTTTTAGAAAAATTACAATATTTTATAAACAACTGATTATTTGTAGATTGGGGGAGTTGTGATGAGGTAGTTAGGAAATTATATTTACTGATTGTTTTTGTCTACAAGCTTTAGTTGTATCATTCAGTCCTCAAAACCTGCAGATTTTAAAGTGGAGGAAAAAAAGTAAATTGCCTAAAAGTGTTGTAAGCAGGAAATGGCAGAAGTAGAAATGTAACTTAACTCCAAATGAGCCACATAACCTTTATAAGTAGTGTAGCTCCTGGAATTTGATTACTGTCCCTAGAATCATAAGAAGAATTATTATTGGTGAATTTTGTAGTAGAGATCTATATTCTTCAGTGAACTAGCCAATTTTTCAATTGATAGGAAATACTGTGTGAAAAATTATTATTCATTTATAAAATGAATCATATATCATAAGATTCGATATAATTGTTATGGCCGTAATCTTGGGGTACAGAGTAAATTTAGAACATTGATCATATATTAACAACTGGAGCTGATTTATAGTCCCTAAGCCCTACATAAATCACGGTGGGCTCACCTGGCTGTTAAGTAATTAAAATAAAAACACTAAAATAATAAAATCAACAAAATTCAGATTTTTTTAATCTGATTTTTGAACTCTTTTTTTTTTTTTTAATACCTTTTTAGGTGTTTTGGTATATGGTAGATATATAAACATGTGCTTAAACTATAGAGTATGTAATCCGGTAGTGATCACCACCCTACTCAGGTTGGGAAGAAATCTAGTGAGTGAGTGGAACTTCTCTTTGTTCACTCAAGACAACAGTATGGCCCTAGTAGTAGTGATGTAGTGAATCTTTGTTTTATTTTGTTTTTTAATAAACTGTTTTGTTCTCATTTCTTAGACAATATACTCAAACATGTATGAAACATTTTCAAGAGTCACTTGAAAATAGCGCTGTGGGGCATGCAAAGCTTATATCTATTAAGGAATTTGGGAGTTGGTGGGGAAGAGAGAATGGAAGAAAGGATAAAATGAGAATTTTTTGAATGACTAGAGCATAAGGAAAAGATAAGTGACATGCAAGACCTAGAAAGAAAGAAACAGAGGTGCTGTGGGCTTTAAGTTGAGAGTTACTTGTTGGAAAAACCAGGAAAATTGTATTTTGAAACCCTAATTTTGAGGGTAAACTTGAAGATAGAGGCATTTTTTATCTCTGGAGATTGGAAATAAAGAGCAAGAGATAGAAGAGATATATTTCAAGGGGAGTTAGAAGAGTAGCAAAGGCGTGGAAAGTTGTTTTTTCTTGTCTTATATCTGCATACTACCCCTTTCCTGATTTCAAAGAAACAGTTTAACAACATCATCAAAGCGGGGTTGATTAATGTAAACACTGTTTTAAAAACTGAGTACATAAGTACTTTGGGATGAGAGATTTAGTCTTGGTGTGGCTTGATGAGGCATGTGGTTATGTCATTATGTTTTTAAGGGTTTCACAGGTTCTGATGAGCAGTCACTTTAGGGAATTATAAAATGGCAAAACCCACATGTGAAAATTCTGCTTTAGTGAATTCAGAAGGGAGAGAAGGGAGTCTTGAAATCCAGTTTTTATAAAGTTCCCCAGCTTAGTTAATTCTAGTGCACAGCTTGGTTTAAGAAACACTGTAGTAAATGTTCTGCAATAACCCTGAAGTCCCAGACTCCAAAAAGATACATAACAGCTTTTAAGGAGAACATTTTAACACCTAATAGACCAGACCCAACCCTACTAAATACTTTTATAATGTAAAAGGTTGGTAAAATTATACATCTTTTCCTGCTAGCGTATTGGGGAAAAATTCAAGTTGAAAATATCTTCTCAGTGTTTCATTATGTAATTTTTGATGCACATGTATTTCAATACTCCATTTTTCTTTTCAGAAAGCTGTATGTGATGGCTTCTGTGTTTGTCTGTCTGCTCCTTTCTGGATTGGCTGTGTTTTTCCTTTTCCCTCGCTCTATTGACGTGAAATACATTGGCGTAAAATCCGCATACGTCAGTTATGATGTTCAAAAGCGTACAGTATATTTAAATATCACGGTAAGTACAAATTTACATTAAAAATATTTGACTACATTCCTTTATGATACTAAGTACACCTTTGTCCCTCTGAGAGAATATTAAATGTGGCCCTGGTCAGTTTGCTTTCTGTATGTCTGCTATTGATCTTCTCTATCGTTTTCTGGTTCTGCTGATAATGGCAATAATAAGTACTGGCATAAAAAAAAAAAACACGTTTACAATCTGTTTACTTTCAACATTTGACTCCAACTAATTCCTAGCAAAGTGCAAAAATAGTTGATTCTATAAATGTGATAGATATACCATTTTCTTTTCCTTGTATTTGGTGAAATAAATTTTTTGCCATTTTAACAGACTTCCTTTATGGTGTTTAAAGTACAAGTGACTGTTTGATTTCTCTTATAAATTAGTATGTGGGAAAATATCTGCAGTGTTTTCCTGGACAGTCTTTTTTAAAAGTATTCTACAGCCTTCCCACTCCTGAAAACAACAGACAAACCCTCAGAGAAGGTCTGCCTGTTTACATGTTAACATTTGTTTGAAAAGAAGCATGGTTTGCAAACCACTGAATTATCAAAAAGGAAAATGTGTATTGGTCATGCTGTTAGCAATTATGTATGGTTTCAGGCCTCAGGGTGCATCTGTGTGGCAGTGGTTTGTTTGGAAGAGTGATACTGGACTTTAGTTGGTTTTCCTTGCGGGAGTGGTTCATATGCTTGAGGTGGAAGTACAGATAGCTAGTTGTAGTTGAGGGGAGAGGCTTGGAGGGACAGGAGGGTAGGGAAATGGCATGTTAAAGTGGAATTACTCACTGATTACAGGAAAAAAGGAACTCCCATGGGTCCATTTATTCTCATTGCTTACCACCAAAAGTTGTTAATCTAAGGGCTTTAAAAAAAAAAAACTACAGAAAAAATGTGCATAAAACAGCACAATGCTAATTGTAAATCAATTTCATATGACTGGAGAATTATTGAGTATTTTCTCACTTTAACAGCCATCTGGAATGAGGAATGTATTTTTCTTTTTGAATAGTGTTTAAAACAGTGGCCAGATTTTTTTCTGGCCAATCTCCAAAACTTGTTTTAGTATCAAATATTATAAATGTATAATAAAAAATAAAAGTCATGTGATGTTCCCTTTTAAATATCAGTTTATTTAAATGTAAATATCATGTTTTATTTTCAGTAATTACTCAGGAATTCCCACTTTTTGGGATACTAACACTTAACTGAGAAAGACTGAACAATAAATAAGAAACAGCATTATTATATAAGATAAACATGTTTATTAAGTTTGACTGGATAATTGTGAGATAAGAGGTTGAGTTTTCCTTGGGTTCTCTATCAGTATTTTGAAAAATGGAATTATAAGATATTTCTTTTGTTTCTTAAATTGAGTAATATGCATTAGTACTATTTACTCTTTTAGTAACATTTGTCTTTGTCTTTCTGCTTCTGAATATATTAAATTATCATTATACATTTGAAAAATACTGTGAAGTATATTTTTACTTCTATCTGGGACCTATAACGTATACATATATTTGCTGATAATGCATATATACATTTGTATACACACACATTGATAAATGTAGTAAAATATTTTCATATGTACATAAGGGATACACGTGTGTAAGTGTATACACATGTACATTTTACCTTAAGTGAGATCTCATTACATTTTCCCATATTAAGCGCCCTCATGTAGTCTTGTATATGGCTGTATTACGATTTACTCAACCATTTCTTAATAGATGTTTAATTTTACTATTACAAGTATTCAGAAAACATCTTTACTTATATTTTGTTTCCATTTCAGGTTATTTCTATAGGATAGATTCCTAAACAGAAATTTGCTAACTAAAGATCACACATCATTTAAAGCCTTTGATAAAAAAATCATCATTACTTAAAAGCTTATGATTGTGGGCTCTTGACTTACAAATTAAGTGGATTCTCACTGCTCTCAGCAACAAAATGTCTGTGATAGTACTAAAATTTCTGTCTTATTTTTCTTGTCTGTCTTAATGTTAATCTTTGTTATCTTTCTAATCCTTGGTACATCTTTTTCTAATTCTTACAAGTATGTTTTCATCCAGTTTTGCATCATTGATCTCTTTAATACTCTGATGAAAGCTATGGGCACTTCAGAGAAAGACACATACCAATGTTATTTTGCATGTACAAAAGATTCCAAGATTCTTCTGAATCCCATTCTTTGGCCTGTATTGGAAGGTCCATTGACATCAAATTAACAATCCCTTTCCTATAGTATCTAGAAATTAAATTGACATGGGTATTAAGAGCTAAGTAGATGAAAATTTTTATGTATTTAGATAAAGGCTATTTTTACTACATTATGGAATTTTAAAAATTCTCTAACTATAAATTAATGCATAAATGTGAACATAAAATCACTGATTGCTGACATATTTTTTATCCTTTTTACTGAGACTGTTTTCTCTCTTCTTTCCATTTACCCTATAGTTGCATTTTTCCATCTTTCTTCATATTCATATTAATTTATAAGTTCCCATGTTTAGCTTTTCTTAATATTTATTTTCAAAAGAATACTATTTTGTACATATTTAATGCATCTTGGTTTTCTCACTTGTTAATACCTTGTAGAAATCTCCTAATTTTCTGGCTTAGAGTTAATCTGTTCTTTTTAAAGGGCTGCATAATATTCCATGTAATGATTTAATACTGTTCAGTCATTATTTTTGTAGATGGGCATTTGCTTTATTTTCAGTCTTTTTTTTTTGTTTTTGCCACTACTGTCATTAGCATCCCAATGTTATTTCTTTAGAATAAAATGCTCAAGTAGGATTGCTAGGTCACAGGAGATATACATTATTTTTATATTAATGGATATTGCTAGAACCCTATCAGAATGACTGGAAGGCTTCACATGTTTTCCAGGAATGTAAAAATAGACCGTTTTGCTCATATCCCTGCCAGGAATAGAATTTGTTGCTTTCTATAAGTTTTACTAGTTTAATGAATATAAAGCAATATTCCTTTTGTACTAAAATCAACTTTTCCCCAACTACAAATGAACTTGAGAATTTTTAAGTGTTTCTTGGTTATATATATATATTTTTTTAAGACTTTATCTTTTTCTTCTCAATTTGTAAGGACTCTTTGTATAGATGGTAACCGTTGCAGTCTGCCTTACGAGTATTTTAAGATTTATCATTTAGTTCCTATTGATTTTCTTTCATGGTGACTGCTTCACATGTTTTATGCATTATCTGTTGTTTCTTGATTTAACATTTTTTTCTTCATGGGCAGTTTTCTAAAATAATATGAGATAATCATGAATTGGAATTACAGAAGTTGCCCCAGCTATTAAGTATAGAAACGATGTAGCTCCATTTCTTTCCAACAGACTTGAATCTATCCCTTTCTTCTCCACAGTGACCCAGTGGAAATCACTACTTACACATAAGTTAAAATAACCAATTTCTTTGGTTATCTTTGTATTTAATAGAATGGGAAGTAGCTTACTTCACAGACATCTATAAACATTTAGCAAAAATTTAGATGAAATTTAAAAATTATTTTTATAGAACTTTTACTAAGACCACAAATACATTTTCTAACATTGATATTTCTATATTCCTATAATGTACATTTTCTGGGCCTATTTTTTTTAATTCTGTGTTTATTATCAGCATATTATATACATAGTACTCCTCATAAAGCCGAATAATCAGTTCATTTAATGTCCTATGTTACTTTTGGCAATTCTTTTTTTCCTCCTAATAACTGAATCATGGCCACAGCTGAAGTCTTTTTTTTGAAGTCATTTTTTAAAATTAATTTTGAATACATATTTGTTATGCTTATACATTTTCTGTCTTCTTTCTTTTGCAGAACACACTAAATATAACAAACAATAACTATTATTCTGTTGAAGTTGAAAACATCACTGCACAAGTTCAGTTTTCAAAAACAGTTATCGGAAAGGCACGCTTAAACAACATAACCAATATTGGCCCCCTGGATATGAAACAAGTAAGCTTCCATCATGAAATACTTCGGAGGAGTTCATGAGTCTTGACTTTGTCTACTGTATTAACTTGAGGGAGGGGGAGGATTTCCTCAGAAACTTGACCTTGACATGTGTCCCTTCCATGTATAAGAGAAAGTCTTAGAATCAACCTTGCAAAGGGAAAGATTTCTAAACTCTGAAGTTGTGAAAGGTGTCTGAAATATTTGATGCTTTGGTCGTTTTTCCAGTTGGCTTATTTTCATTTTTGCCTTTCAGATTGATTATACAGTACCTACTATCATAGCAGAGGAAATGAGTTATATGTAGTAAGTTTTGATTTTTAATAATTTTTCTCATTAAATTATAAAGTATGAAGAATAAAGCATATGGGTATCTTTTGAAATACCTGCAATCTTAGCAGTCAAGAAACCACATTTGGAATACTTGCGGCCTCTCTCTGATCTTCTCTTTCTCTTCTCCCCTGTCAACATACATCATACTTATGTACATTATCTGTACCTATATACTTAATATTTGCTTTTTACTTATTTTTCAGAATAAAGATCAGATATACCATGTCACCTTTTATTTACTATGAGAACCATATTCTCATACATTTTAGCATGTGTTGACTTTTTAGTATAGGAAAACTAAAAGTGCTAGTAATTTATAATACTCTCATTGGTTTGAAGTTCTGAAGCTTTTCAGTTGGGTCTGATTATTGACTGTCGTTAAGTTAAAAAAAAAGATACATTTTTATCATCATTTGATATCAGGCTAACAGAATTTCTGAGTAACTAACAGACTTTACTAAAATTTCAAAAGGTGAATAAAAAGTAATAATTTGTAGCCTATGTTAAACAACTTTACAACTGCTGTAGTAGGAAAGCACGTCTAGAATATCCTTACTTATATCTTCTTTTTTAGATTTATTTATTTATTTTAGAAAGAGAGACAGCGCATGCACAAGCTGGGGTGGGGGAAGAGGGAGAGGGAGACAAGCAGACTGCCCCCTGACCAGGGAGCCTGACTCTGGGCTCCATCCCAGGACCCTGAGATAATGACCTCAGCCAAAATCAAATCAGATGCTTAGCCAGCTGAGCCACCTAGGTGCCCCACTTTATATCTTTATAGAATCTCTATTAGCTGTAACATGGGAAGAATCATAATTAAATTATTTTAAATTTGTAATATCATAGCTTGCATTTATTCACATTGTTTTTTCTTTTTAACAGTGATTTCTGTACACTGATATCCATCAAAGTGCATAACATAGTACTCATGATGCAGTAAGTATCAATCTTTTTTGAGATATTTCTTTGTTAAACTTTAGATTAGAACATTGGCTTAGAGCATACACAGCACCTTTACAAATACCAGTTCAGTTGGTTTTAAGCCCTACAAAAGTGCTATGAGTTAAGTAAATACCATTCCACTTTATGAATGAGGAAATGGGGAGCTCAGAGAAGCAGTGAAGGATGGCTACTCAGCGGTGAAATCTGGATCTTACAAGAATGCTGGAAAGTGGAAGGGGTTGGACTAGAGAGGAGAACAGAGCTCTCCTGAACAGAGCTCAGCATCCACTTTACAAAAGCAACATGAGATGTAAATCTTACTTTACACTTTACAAAACTTTTTTATATTTAACTGTTGAATGTTTCTCCCCATTTGAGTTTTAATGTTGTCGTTGTTTTCTTTTTTAGAGTTACTGTGACAACAACATACTTTGGGCACTCTGAACAGATATCCCAGGAGAGGTACCAATACGTTGATTGTGGAAGGAACACAACTTACCAGTTGGGGCAATCTGAGTATCTAAATGTACTTCAGCCACAACAGTAAAAACTAAAACAGATGCCACTGGAAAAGAAGAAATCCCTATTAAAATTTTCCTGAACTCTGAAGGATGAGGTACTTACTTCCTGATAGGAGATCTTAAATTGAACAAACCTAAAGTTTACACTTCATTTTAGGGGTACAGTTAAAAGTATGTGGACTTGTACATTATTGCAACATTCTACTCTGTGTTCATGATATCTGTACCAGGATCTTTTACTTGAATCTAAATTTGCCGATTGATTTTCTTCTCCCCCTCTCCCCAGAGGGGGACATTGAGACTTCCCATGTTGGACAGTAAATAATTATTTACAATTCAAGCTTCAGCCACTACTGGAAACATAATTTTGATGATGAACAGAATTTGAGAAACTTTATTTCTGAATGTTTTTATAGAATATTACTGAGAGCCTATTATTCATGACTTTTAAAAAATAACCTTTTTTTCTGTTTTATAAATTGCCATTGCTACATAGTAGTATTTCAAGATATTTTAGCTTTTAGCTAAAACATTTGTAGTTTTTCATTTGTTGAAATTCTACTCATTTGCATGTTTTTGTCGATCTTATTTCAAGCTAATGCTTGCATAACACTAGAAACCAAAATAATCTTTGCAAAATTCTGCACCTAAAATTTTTTAAAGCCCCGTTTCACATGTCTTTCCATATGAGTAAGTTTTGTGAAATTTTTGTGTGGTCTTCAAACATAGTTAATGTACAATACTGTAAATAAACTGTGCATGGCTTTTATACAGCTTTAATAAATGTCATAAAGTACAGATTCAAAATGAAGTAAGTTGCTCATAAAAATAAAGTGGGAAAATGAAATTCAGAAACTTATAGAATATGAATATGGTTCCAGTTACATATGGGATTAGGCATAAAGTAGTTTTGAAATAAAGTATTTTGATGCTCCACTTTTTTTTAATGTTGCTTTTCAAATTAACAAGTTTTGGACACACTTTTCACAACTCCTAGGTACCCGAGTCACTCCCGTCATCCATTTTATGCCTGTTTTAAGGAGGAAATCACGTCTTTGGTAGAAGTTATCCAAGAAATCTTGTCATTAAATAATGGTGGCTATATCAAAATAAAACCTATATTATCCTTTTTAAAAATTTAGTCACTTTGCACATCACATGGATACCATGCCTGTTACAGTTATATTTCAAAATTTTCCATTTTTTTGTTTGGATTTTATTTAAAATTGTTTCCAAGTGTAAATTATTGACTTTTTTCACTTTGCTTTATTTTTGTTTTATATTTTCAATACCATATATTTTCCATTCAGGCTTCTTGCCTTTTCACTTGACAAATTCTGATTACCTTGTAAATAAATTCCACTGAGGGTGGGGGCCGACTGTGATACCAAAAAAATAAATAAATAAATAAATAATAAGTGGCTTAAGATTAATTTCTTTCTGTTCCCTCGAGACAGAAGTCAGGTTCCACCTCCCCCAAAGTGCCTAACTTAGGTCTGAAACATACTATTTATCAGTCGGACTCTCAGCTGTAACACACAAGCTTTGTTTAACTATTTGGAGCAAATGAAGCCTCTCTTCTGCCTTGAAACACTCAGGTGTCCCCTTAGCTTTCATATCATTTTCTCCACGTTTTCCTGAGTGAACAGTTTAAATGGGTGGAATGCACAAACTTTTTTTAACTGCTTGTCTTACCTCAATCCATTGCTAACTGATCCATCTTTGCTATTAAAGTCACCCCATCACATCTGTACAGACTCACTAGTCAAACCCAGTCTTAATGTGTTTTTTGATTACTCCCATTTTCCTTGAAACTGCATACTTCCCTCATATATTGATTCTATTTGTTATTTTTCAAATCATTCTCATTTTCCCTCATTCTCTGTCTTTTGACATCTTTTAATGAGTATTATCTGGATCCTCTTTTGCCTCAAAATTTCTAATCCTGTGACTTTAACAGTCATTTATTTTAGGCTTCCGAGTCTTTCTGTACACCTGACTAGTCACCTGTCTACCTGGAGATAAGAGTATTTCAGTGACTTTGTGTAAAATCATAAGATATTTGAAAAATTTTTATCATTCTGTTGTGTTCTCTCCTTGCCCTCATGTCCCATTTACTTCAAAATCACCATTTTTTCAAACTCATCCTTCAGATAATGCCTCCTCAGAAATCAGTCCTGATTTATTTTTCTGTTCTGTATCTTTTAACCTTGGGAAAGTATGTAGTGTAAATTAAATGGATTTTTCTGTTGATTTGTGGTTCTGGTATCCTTTTAGAGTGCATGCATAGAGTCTGCTGAAGAGACCAAGTGAGGGAACATTTGCTTTTAGTGACTTAGTTTTCAATATTTTTTCTTCATGTTTTAAACTAAAAACTCTTTATTTTACCTACTTTCCATGAAATAAAGGTAGAAAAACCTAGAATTTAAAATACATGAAAACCAATAGTAGAGGAGAAAAGGATCACCTGTGACTGCTTTCAGAAACAAACATTGAAGTAACTTGCCAGAATAAGCCTGGAACAGAGCAGGCTGTAAATTAATAAAATTACCAAAACACATTCAGGTGAAACAGAATTACAGCTGTTAAACACACACACAGGGAAGAATGAAGAAGCATTGCCCAGGGAATTTTTTCTTATATAGTGATAGGGTAGATCTCGATACATTTTTTAAAACTGCTCTCAGATCTTCTTCAAAGGATACGGTAAAGATGTTATATTTTTTTCCAAAACTCTCAAGAATCATTTTCCCTTAAATTACCCTTGTACTAGACTGGTCATTGTAAGCAGATCTATTCTGTATCACAGATGTCTGTGTGTTGATGTTCTGTGTATCAGACACTGTGCTCTTCTCTGGAGCTCTTTCATATATTTTAGAAGAGGAAGGAGAGGCGTGGAGAAGTGAAGGGACTTGGGGAAGATCACATACTTAGTAAATAGTTTTATTGGGGCCAGATCTCATTTTTCGGTTTGTGTATGTGCTCTGTCATTTAAAAAATAAATAAGTAAATAAAATAGAGTCCATTAGGAAGCCCTGTTGACTCAGGTTAGTATGATTAAAACTCAGAGAAAACACTCAGTTAATAGTGACAATCAAAATAATACAGATGGACTAAGATGTGGGTACCTTTAACTTGGTACCTGAAATATTCCTAATGAAAAATGAGCACTTGTACAATATTTTGGTATAGCATAATCGATAGCTGATTTCTTCTATTAAAATTTATACTCTTTGATCATTCCAATAAAGGTATGGCTGATAGGTTGTCAAAGGAGGCTGTTTATAAATAGAGATTAATGTATTTGAGATTTGAAATAAGAACAGTGTGAAAATATTAGATACCAGCTAAATTGCTTGAAATTGCTAAATAACCATCTTTACTATAGTACATAACATGTAAATGACTGTGGTTTTATTTGTGAGCAGTTTTTCTGTGTTTTTGTTTAGGCCAGTGAGATCATTATTTTCTGTAAGAGTTCATGACAAAATAAAATTTAGATCTTCTGAATTGTAGTTTGGAATTGATCTATCCAGTACAGTGTTAACATGGAGGGAAAGTGATTGCCAAAACACAATGAAAGTATCATTATTGCAATATAATTCTGGGGGTGTTTTGTTGCAGGGCATGTCCCCACCTGTCTTCTATTACCAATTTTAAAAAAATTCTTAAATAATTCTTTATAATGATTCTATTTAAGGAAATAGTTTGTTAGGTGCTTGACCCCAAAGTAAGTCACTGTTAGTATAACTAATATTTGTTAATGTGTCAGATACTGTAGTAATCTCTTACGTGCGTGCATTATCTGATTATTATTCAGAAGAGCCCTCTAAAGTAGATACTGACAATGCCCCCCATTTTTTTATCTGAGGAGGTCCACTTCTAGAGAAGAAATATGCATAAGCTTTGGAAGGGGCAGATTTGAGATTCAAAACATGTCTGATTGACTCAAACATCATTGCTCTTACAATTAGCGTATTTTCTTTCCAGCGTTTGAAAATGTTTTGTTGGTAAAATTTTATTAGTTGTTGCACTTGATATATAAGATTTTGAGGTTTTTGATAGTATTTTCAAAAATACTATTAGGATACTTTATTTTGTAGATCTTTGGTATGATAAAAATGGTTTACCAATGAATTTTAAAGTTTTTAAAATTCATACTTAATCTGTTATACAGTATTTTTCTTTTTAAAAGATACAAAATTTTAAATTTACAAATACACATCAGACTTCTTTGGTAAGCATTGTGAATTGAATTTCAGGGTATTAGGTTGCAAACCACGGTTACTTACCATAGTGTCATGATTTTTAGGTCATAATACTGGAAGCAGTAACTACTTGGCTCAAATACATCTAAGAATAATTAAGTTTTATTTCTCTTTTTTGTAAAATCAGATTTTAAATGAGATGTTTATCTGAGACTTAAGGAAAATATATGTTTAAGATGCGGTTAAAAGACTGTTAAACATTATTTCTTTAAAAAATTTATTTTTACATGAAAACAATATATTTGTGATGTGCTTCAATCAAAAATTTTACTTCTATATCCCAGATCTACTTACTTAAAAGTAAAAATTTTCACTTAGCTGAAATTTCTGATTAGAACTAATATTTGTGTATTTTTGTGCTTAGTGAGAATGTAAATTTCACAGTGGATTTTTTGAAATTTATCCTTACTTTGGATAAAAGCCAGTGATATATTTATAAAATTACTATAGGGATGAAAATGGTAATTTCCATTTTTTAAAAAAAACTAGTGTGATTATGTTTGTAGTCCTTTTTACACATGTTTAGCACAGGCTCTAAATTAAAAATATATTGACCCTAAAAATACTCCACGAATTAATTTAACAAATATTTGGCAAGTTTTTCATAGCAAATAGCTCTTCTAGAAGGAAATTGTTGCCTTCTGTTTAATTACATTAATTGAAATGTGTTTAAGAGAAATGTTTTCAGCGTATTTTGTATACTAAAAAACAAAAAGGATTAGTATTGGGCCAATGGCCAAGAGGTAATATTACTACCATGTAGACTATTACTGTTCAAATGATCCCACTTCCCCCAGAATTTTAGGAACTAGAAGTCTGGGAGATACTGTGTCAGCTGTGGTCAGGTGATTCTCAGTGCTGTAAGTACTGATCATCATTTAATTATTGTGTGAGATGGAACAAATGCAAAGTTGCAAAAGATGCATAATTTCATTATGTAATGGTTTGTTTTAGGTGTAAAACATCAGCAGGCTATTCCTTGTGTTTTGTTGTATATTTTCTTGTAGAACTAAAGTAAGATTTTGGAAAAGGATTTAAAATGCATACTTGATCTGATCGGTCACATATTTGAATGATGGCATTGATGGGTAGAGTCCAATCCATGATTTTAATTGTGGAATAAAGAATAATACAGAATGAAAGACTATGTTTGGGCACTTACTCTTTGCTAATCATGTGTTAGCCTCCATCATAACACACTAAATTTCCAAGTTGAGCAGTTCTGTAATTGTAATTATTGTTGCTGTTCATGTAACAAAACATGCTTATATTAGTAAAAGGAATAGAAATGCCCCCAAATGCTATTTTTTTAATTACTTGTAACTGTTGCTCTTGTAATTGTGTATGACAAAATAAAATTTGTAAACATTTTAGCATGAAAAATAAAATTTGTATCAGTCAAGTATCTTGGTCTTACTTTCAAAATTCTCTAGACATAAACAAATCAGTGTAGATTTTGAAAGTTCTTTAGCCGAAAGCTCTCAAGTCCTTTCAGTTCTTACCTGAATTCCACTTTTGCATCATCTTTAATTTTTCTTTCATCCACTTAGCTTTCATTCTGTTGTCAAATTCTATGTTCTACCTCCGTAATATCTCTGGAATCTGTACTTGAAATCTCTATTGCTGTTACTCCCTAATTATTTTGCTGAAAAAAGCCCAGTTCCTTACTGTTGGTGTTGAGAACCTTTCATTGTTTGTCCACACCTAAATTCATTTTCTTTTTTCCTATCGTTGCCCCTCACCTGTGTCCCAGCCAAATTGAGATGTTTGCCATTCCTTGACAATAGTTCCTTCCATTATCCGTGCTTTTGCTCATTGTGTTCCCCTTTTCTGTGAAAATTATTTGACCATTTCTTTAATCCTCAATCTTATCTCTTCTTCGGTGTTCAGCCCAAGTGCCCCACACGACTTTCCCTCTCTTCCTGCATATTCACTCAAACATTTGGTGGCTTCTTTTCCGAATGTGTCAAAATTGTTAAAAGAATTGTCCAACCACAAAGATTTTGGTTTTGTTTTCGAACTGAACTTAAAACTTGTTTTAAACTTTTGTTTTAATCAATATTTACTCAAACATGTTCTGCCAGCTTACAGTTAATGTTTTAATAACAATTAAAAAATCTTAATAGCATGACCTGATATTAGATGAGATTTAACCAAAAATGATTTATTAGCTGGGTGTGTTCTACCTAGCCAGTTTCTCAGAGGAGAAAGAAGAATCACCAGCAAATTCATGAGAGTTTTTTTCTGGTAGATTTCTGTTCCTTTGATCGGTGGGTTTCAGAATTTTTTTATTATTTTAGTCGTGAAACTTACTTTTTCAAGCAACATTTGACATAGAATCCCCATATGACAGAACATAATCACTTTGACTTAGTTGGGAACAGAAAACGTGCAGTCCATGACTACTCTTCTTCCGCAGTGGCCCCTGAAACCAATGTGCAGCCACTTCTTTAGTGATTGATAACTTAGTGCAACTTAACAAAACTCCTTTCGTGTATGACTAGAACATTTTTAATAACTGAGCAAATACAAGCTTAAATTTATACTTTTTAACTATATTTTATGAATAGCTTTTTTAAAAATGACAATAAAGGGAAAATGGAATTCCTAACTTTCTAATTAGTGATTTTCCATTATTACATATATTTCAAATAATTAGTCTTCAAAAGGAATTAAAAAAAAGGGTTGAGACTTTGGGCAATGTGTATCATCTTAAAGTGATTATATAATGAACTAATTTTTATTTAATGAATTTCAGATTCATGAGTAGAATATATATCATTTTTTTAAATTACCAGAAGAGACTAGAACTACAAAGAATTCTAATCCCATAATCTGCTTCAGATAAATTTAATTCTTAAATTTTAAAGGTATACTTCCCAAACAAAACTGGGTTTCCTGCCCTGTTGATAATCTGTGAGCAAATTATGTCTACTGTATAGAACAAATACAAATGGGAGATAGCAGGCATATGTAACAACCTATGTAGAGTTAAGAATAAGGTTAAAGTCAGATTTTTTTTTTTATAGTGAGTGTTTACGCAAATGTAAACTTTAATATATCTGGAATGGTCTAATTTGAGTAAAAGCTTTTTATCCCAAAAGTTATTTGTTCACATTATAAATTGTAATTTTTATAAAATTACATCCCTACTTGTTTATGTATTAACTTTGTGTCCTTACCATGATAACTTTTTGTGTTTTTTTCAGTTAAGCAATATGGAGTTTTCTAAAGCTGCATTATTTGGATATTCACATTATTTATCACACTTTAAAAGTGGCACCTTCTTCAACCAGCATCTTCCTTGTAGAGGCCGCTTTTGGGCAAACAGGCTCTAACAATGGAATGTAGAAAGGGCCACAGCGACTACCTGGCTGAATACCGACCTCAGGTGACCCACCTCAAAACCTCGAAATATCCATAGGCCCTGACTGACCAGTGGGCTGCTTACAACCAGACAGAGTTTCCACAAAAGGGAAGATACCACTGTTGCCTTGCCGCCTCATTCTCCCCCTGTAAAGACAGCCCCCACCCACTGCCGCCTTACATACAGTCTTTCCTTCGCTTGGGCCCACTGCCCCTTGGCAGTGTGTTCAGTTAACTTCCTTGCTCGGCTTTGGGTGAATTCTTTCACTTGCTGTGCCCCCACCTCACCGGCTTCCACCTGATTGTCGCCCCACATTTGGGGCCCTCCATCTGATCCAGAGACACCCCATTTAGGCACCACATTCCTTCCTAAAATACTAGCTATTTTATAAGCCTATGCTTGGTTAAAAAAACAAAACAACCACAGGGATGCTTTTAACACCCTGGTACTGTGGAATCCCCCCATTCTTCTTTCTTTGCCTTTTATTTTTTCCATAGCACCAATCACCCTGTAAAATACAATATGATTCACTGATGACTAGAATGTAGTAAACATGAGAACAGGGATTTTTGTCTATTCTGTTGACTGCTGCAGTATTCAGTGACTTACCTACCACTGAAATACTGAGAAAGAAATGGAAGAAAATGAAAAAAATCTTCAAATAACACAATTTATATTTTTACAGAATCTAAACATGTTAATATTTTCAAGGTCTTTTATTTGTAATAGTGAACAGGAAAACATCGTTTAGATACATAGGGGGTGTTTCAGCATTACTTGACCATTGGTGATTTCAGTGGTGGCACCTGTGACGTGATGCAGAGAGGAGGCCAAACATTGCTGTTGTATTAAAAAGTCAGCTCCTCCTTTGTGTATACTTCTACCTCAAGTCACACTGACATTTTACGGTATGGAGAAGATTGAAAGACTACAGTGATTCATTTAAATAGTCTGTATTTTGAAACTATTTAAATTGCCAATAATTTTCAAGTCACCTACTGTGATTGTGATTTATAATAAGTCATGCATTTGGTCTTCATCGCATTCCCGGCGCTGAGGTCCTAAAACCCTTGGAATTTCTTAAGTGGTAAGAGTGATAAAAGTGCCTTCTGTTATTTATAACAAGCCCCTTTCAACCACACCTGAGTTTATGTTAATGAGATGGTATTTGGAAAGTCCCTTAGGATGGGGGCTGGTTGCGAGGAAACCGGCTGTGAGTTAGAGGTTGGAATTGTCACCGCAACCCCTGAGATTTTTGTGGAGTGGAGAGAGACTAGAGATGGAGCTCCATTACCAGTGGCCAGTGATGTAAGCAATCATGTTTGTGTAATGAAGCTTCCATGAATACCCAAAATGACACAGTTTGGAAAGCTTCTAGGTTGGTGAAGGCATCCAGATGCTGAGGGGGTGGCGAATCTCAGTTCCATGGGCACGGAAGCACCTGTACTAAAGACCTGTACCTCACCCAATGTACCAGTTTATCAGGCCGCTCATCCGTATCCCGTATAAAAAACTGGTAAATATAAGTAAATGTTTCCCTGAGCTCTCTGAGCCATTTTAGCAAATTATTGAATTCAAGGAAGGGGTCACTCGGGAACCCCAGGTTTTAGCCAGTGGGTCCAAAGTGCAGCCAACAATCTGGACTTGAAATTGGTGTCTGAAGTGGGGGCAATGTTGTGGGCCTGAGGCTTTAACCTGCAGGATCTGATGGTATCCTCAAGTAGTGTCAGAATTGAGTTAAATTTGTAGGATACCCAGTTGGTGTTCACTGAAAACTGGAGACTTGCTTGGTGGTGTGGGAAAGCAAACCACCCACTGATTACTTTTTATCCCTCAAGTATTTTGCTTCTTACCCATATCTCTGATAGGAAACAAAATGCTCTTTCAACTAGGCTTTCTGAAACTGGGTGAGCACTATTTCTAATATGTTACCTCAAGTGGATGATGGCCGCTGGTAACTCACAAGAGACAAGGAAAAATGAGCTAATTTTATAAACCAGAAATGTGATTCTCAGATGCAGAATATTAAAAAGCCAACACTTTTGCAAGAGCCATTCAGCACTCCGGGGGAAACCTGATCTGTAGGAATAATAAGCTATAATGATAATAACCAAGTGCACCTCACAGGGGTACTAAGCTTTAATGACTCAATATTTGTGGAACCCTTTGAGCACCTCCGAAGTTATATAAGCATAAATGAATAAGTAGGGATATCATATACCATAGTTATTTCTGCATTAAATCTCTCCTGATAATTTCTTATAATAGCTTACAAGGTAAGCACTGCATGAGGCTAATATATGAACAAAGTTATGGAAGAAATAAAGTACAAAATAATACATAGTAGTGATTTCCAATGAAATAATTACACTCGTATTAGTGAAAGAATGGAGTCATTAATTGCACCTCTATTCCTAGGCTGTAAAGTAGGAAAATGAAAATCTGGAATAGACAATATATAAATGACTATAAAGAATTTGAAAGAACTAATTTTTTAATGGAGGAGACAGCTAATTTTTTAAAATAAATTATTTTGTTTATTAAGTAATAGAAATTGTATACATTTGTTTTATACATCTTCTATTCCTCCTTTCCAGTCTCCCCTCCATCACTAACATTACTTATACAGTATGATAGTACTTTTAATGTTCCTAGGTTTTAAGAAAATTTTCACAACCCTGAATATATTTATCATATTTTCCAAAATGCACCACTGTGATTGTAATATTTCTGTCCTTTAAACTTAGGTAGCTAAGGGCGCCTGGGTGGCTCAGTTGGTTAAGCGACTGCCTACGGCTCAGGTCATGATCCTGGAGTCCCGGGATCGAGTCCCACATCGGGCTCCCTGCTCAGCAGGGAGTCTGCTTCTCCCTCTGACCCTCTTCCCTCTTGTGCTCTCTATCTCTCATTCTCTCTCAAATAAATAAATAAAATCTTTAAAAAAAAATAAATAAACTTAGGTAGCTAAAGATAGAATACATTGGCCCAAACAATCTCTTCAACAACTTTTGCTCTAATACCGCGTTCTCCACCAATGAAAGATTCATTTTTCTCAGTGAGTATCATCTTTTAAAATTAAAAATCCTGAGAGTATTCTGTTGAGGAGACTGCTCTTCCCATCCTTGCTTTTTGCCTTTCCCTTAGGTGACATCACTTTCCTTGAGATAAAGGGAATTTCTAGAAGGAAAGGGAAAATAATGAATATAGTTAACAGCTCTACATGTTGAACGTCCTAAATTCTGTCCCTCTGGTAACACTGATCAGTACGTTTCTTAGACTCGGATAACAGAGGTCTCTACCCCAGCAGCTGCTGGAGCCGTACTTCACCATGTCACTCCCTGTAGGGCTAAGGGCATCCAGAGACCATGTTCCACCTTCTAGACAATTCCATGGGTACTTAGGACTCTGGATGTGTCTGTTCCACAAACCCTGAGCCCACTTTTCAGCCCACTATACAAATCCCTACATCCCAGGGGTGAAGAGACAGCTGTTAGCAGGAATGTCCAGGAATCTTGAATGTGAGGGTGTCCTTTGGGCACTGAAGGCCCAAGTGTGAAGTGCCTTTGGGCAGGGAAGGAATGCAGAGGAGGAGTGGGTGGTAGAATGGAGAGAGCTGGAGTCGGGATGCCACAATTCCTGCCATTGCTACATTTAGTTGCAGAACAAAGAACAAAGAAAACTCTGAAAAGTCTCAAATAGAACATGGTCTTTCAGCCTTAGGCTTCTTGCAGGATTTTTTAAGGAAGAGCCCAGGAGGTAGAGCCTGGGATCACCAAGTGGTCAGAGGATTCTAGGCCTGGACTAGGCGGGGTAAAGAGAAGCCTTAAAGCCTTCAAGAAATTTTCCCCTTTGCTGCCTAGGCTGCCTTGCCCCACAGTGTTTTTGGCAAAAAATGAAATTAATTTTGACATTATGCTATCCATCTTACTGTTCCTTTAGTCACATTTAAAAATTTGTTGTAAAGCTATATTTGTTTTTACAAAGGTAGAAAATATGTAACAGTTTGTTGGCCTATTTATTGTATCTTTTATGTTTGGACAGCTGGACCTGATTACCTAACACGGCATTCATGGCTTTCCTCAGTACTACTTTTGGTATAGGACTGAGAGGAAATTGCTGATTCAGAGGAGTATTTTTATAATACTTTCATGCTACAGTGCAAGAAAAGGGAGAGAGAATGGAGGAATCTCGTGCATGCTCTGAAGTTTTCCTAAAATTATACTGCCACCCATAACAAAATGACTTTTTCTCAAAGTTAGTGAAGCACTGATCTATATATAAAATGGAAAAATGATTAAAATCCTAATAAAGGGGCACCTGGGTGGCTCAGTTGTTAAGCGTCTGCCTTCAGCTTGGGTCACGATCCCAGGGTCCTGGGATCGAGCCCCGCATTGGGCTCCTTGCTCTGCAGGGAGCCTGCTTCTCCCTCTCCCGCTCCCCCTGCTTGTGTTCCCTCTCTTGCTGTCTCTCTCTGTCAAATAAATAAATAAACCTTAAAAAAAATAAAATCCTAATAAAGTCTGCATTTGTGACTATTAATATAGAAAGTCATGATACAGTGTGTTAAAAATTATTATGGAACTTTCTCTTAGGCAATAGAAGAACTTTAGAAATAACCCTTCATTTTATATGTATGAGGGAATTGAAACCCAGAGCTTCAGTCAAGGCCCCCTAATTGAATAGTGTTGGTGACAGATTCCTAATCTCAGTATCTTTGTTTTATAATCCTCCCAAATGGCTGATCTATCATTAATACAAAATGCCCCCAAAAGCTACTTAGTATCATACATGGACTATATTTCTGTTTACATTATTTTAAGTTATACATGGGTCATGTTTCTGTTAAATTAGGGTAAACAGTCCCCTGCCCAACATCTCTAGATTCTTGGTTTGTTACATTATTGCTTACTGGTTTAACTGGAATTGACTGTTACTAAGCAAATATTGTGCAAACCTGAGGAAAACTATATATAAAAAGTTAACTGGGTACTTATGGTCCTTAGGTCTTCATTTCAGAACTCCTCACTAGACAATGAGGGGACTGCTGAAAGAGGTATTTTCTTTTTGGGGGCAATATCCAACAGAAACTTTTATTCAATCCTAAAAATATGTTTGCTTTAAATCTCTGGTTAGTATCATACCCAGTTCTCAGTATTTGACAAAAACGTTAGGGTAGATGGTTCTGTATATACTTGGCAATGGGCTGCTTCAGTTTTTTATAACATGAACAATTAAAAGGAAGCTTAATATTATCATAAAAATTACATTAGCGATTAAATTTTAAAGGAAAATTTGTACTCTTTTGAAAATAATGTTTCAATTTTGTCTGCAGCAGCACTAAAAATTGTGTTGGGGGGAAAGGTTTCAACTTTATTGATTTCATCTGCATGGGAAAGGAGAATGTGTCTTTTTAAAAACTGAGGTATAACTTACACAAAATAAAGGGCTCAAATCTTAAATACACAGCTTAAGTTTGTACATAGTCACCCATTTATCCACTACCCTAATCAAGATATAGAACATTCTAGACCTCCCTGAAGATTCCATTGTGCCCGTACCCCCAGGACTCCCCTGCCACCACCACCACCATACACAGCATACTCTGATCTTGATCACTACATTCGTTTTGTTATGTTTTTAACTTCATCAGCAGGGTCATACATCAAGTATTCTTTTGCATCTGGCTTATTTCACTCAACATTAAGTCTGTCAGACTCATGCATGCCGTGTGTGTCGGTAATAAGTTATTTTTCATTGCTCTGCATTAACTGGTAGATCAGGAAGTATGTTTAGCATTTGTAGAAAAGGCAATTATTTTTCCAAATTGGTAATATCAGTGGAAGTTCTAGTTGCTCCACATCCTCGCCCATCCTCTTTTTTTTTTTTTTAAGATTTTATTTATTTATTTGACAGAGAGAGAGAGTGAGAGCAGGAACACAAGCAGAGGGAGTGGGAGAGGGAGAAGCAGACTCCCCGCTGAGCAGGGAGCCCGATGTGGGGCTTGATCCCAGGACGCCAGGATCACGACACGAGCCGAAGGCAGATGCTTAACGACTGAGCCACCCAGGCGCCCTCTTTCAGTCTTTTTCATTTAAGCTACTCTGGTAGATGTGGAGTGGTTTTAATTAACATTTTTCTGATAATATTTTGGGATCTTTTTATGTATTTATTGGTTCTTTTGATACTCTCTCTTAGGAAGTCTTTAGCTCTTATCCATTAATAATTGAATGTTCCTTTTCTCATTTAATAGTAGGAGTTCTTTAGGAGGCCTGAATGTGAGCCTGTTGATATATATGTATTGAGAATATGTTCTTTGGTTTGGCTTACCTTTCATTCTCTTAATTTATTTTAATAAACAAGTTCTTAATTTTAACAAATGTCAATAGTTTTATGGTTTACTGCATGCATATATTCAACTTTGTATTTTGTAGAGGTTTGTTTTTAGCTTTTACATTTAAATCTGTGACCAGCCTTGAAATACTTTTGTATGTGGTATAAAATAAGGGTCTAGGATTTATTTATTTATTTATTTTTAAAGATTTTATTTATATATTTGACAGAGAGAGACAGCGAGAGCAGGAACACAAGCAGCGGGAGTGGGAGAGGGAGAAGCAGGCTTCCCACCAAGCAGGGAGCCCGATGCGGGGCTCGATCCCAGGACCCTGGGATCATGACCTGAGCCGAAGGCAGATGCTCAACGACTGAGCCACCCAGACGCCCCGGGTCTAGGATTTTTTTAAAGATCTTATTTATTTGAGAGAGAGAGAGAGAGAGAGAGAGAGAGAGAGAGAGAGAGTGAGTGATCACAAGCAGGGGTAAGGGTAGAGGGAGAAGCAGACTCACCACTGAGCAGGGAGCCTGATGCAGGACTCAATCCCAGGACCCTGGGATCATGACCTAAACCGAAGGTAGACAAACGACTGAGCCACGCAGGCGCCTGGGTCTAGGTTCTTTCAAAAATAAAAATATATATATATATATATATATATATATATATGCATAAACTAGTTGACCCAACACCATTACTGAGAAATCTGTCATGTGTCTCCCAAATTGCAGTTGAGCTACATGCAGGAAACAAGCACAGATACAGCATTTTCTTTGGAGAAAACTGATCTGTAAACAAAAACAACAAAAAACAAAAAAACAAAAAAACAAAAGAGAGAGAGAAAGAGGGCAGGGGGAGAAAAGAAAACCAAAAAGGGACATTCTGAAAAATGTTTGATATTAGGGCACATGTTAGTTTTGAATTAACAGATAAACTCTGAAAACTGTATATAAATATCCTAAAATAAAAAGTTTATTTTAAAATGTATGCAGACTTCCAGTTTCAACTGACATGTAAGGAACTTAGAAGTCATCACTCAAGATTCTTGCAACAAGAAAAATGCTGAAAAAAAATGAAAATCATGATTTAGCTTGGGCTTATCAGAGAATTGAGGTTGCAGGGCAAACCACCATGTGAAATCTGAGGAGACAGGCAAATACAGGGAATCCCGGGTGAAATCAGCTTACCTGGAACAGAAGCTGAGCTGCAAACTGGTAAGAATGCTTAAATGTCACTTCGCAGAATTGCAGGATGCAGAGCATGAACTACTTTTTTTGGGTTTTATGTATAAGTTTTATCTCCATGTTTGCTAATTTTGTCTTCTCTTAGAAAAGATTTTAATATGTATTTATAATAGGAGATATTAGCAATTTTTGAAATGTTGTGTTTTATTTCCCAAACTTTTTTTCTCCTTTAAATAAAGAGCATAGGTTATAAATAGAACAAGGACCCAAATTTTTAATGATAGTGCAGAGGGTTTTCTCTGAAATATAAAACAATTACAGTAAAATGACATTTTAAAATTAGGTCTCCTTATGAAAGATTAATTGTATGTGCTGAATACTTGGTCCCAAACCACTGAAGTTTTTCAGAAGATAAATGACTGAGCTAGTCAGGGGCCTAGCAGGGGGAAAAAAAAATGATAACATTCAAATTGGGTAACTTGAGGAGGGTGCCTGGGTGGTTCAGTTGGTTGGGCGTCAGACTCTGGATTTCCACGCAGGTTATGATCTCTGGATTGTGAAACTGAGCCCTGCTGTCAGGCTCTGCACTCAGCGCGGGGGTTGGGGGTGAGAGGGGAGTGTCTGCTTGAGATTCTCTCTCGCTTTCCCTTTGCTCCTCTCCTCCCCTCCACGCTCTTTCCCACGCTCTCTGGAATAAATCTTTTTTAAAAAATGGGGTAATTTGAGGACTGTTAAATAAAATGACTTGTTTCTTTTAAGTGTGTGGACAAAGTATAGGGAAACCACAAGAAATAGTGTTATTCCTTGGTCCTAGTGAATCCTGGCACTAATACCACCCTTAGGACAGAAGTGGAAAGGATAAAAAGGGCTGTTTTAAGAGGAATTCTTGACAGGTACTGAGATGTAGTCGAGGGACTCCATCAACCCATGTTACCCCACAGGAAGGAAGCCAGGGAGAAAACATATTCAGACTTCATTTTCCTTCATTGCTCTAACCTCCTGCCGGGGAGGTTGTCCTACAATTGAATCGGATGTCCTACAACAAGGGAGCTTGTTGACATAATCCATACACATCCAGTCTTCCAGAATACAGAGTAGGGTGAAATAGTGTTTCTAGTTGAGCAAATAAAAACTGTCCAGCACACCAATGACAGGGTTTTTCCCTTAATAATCTCAGCTTGGGGATGCCTGGGTGGCTCAGTTGTTAAGCATCTGCCTTCGGCTCAGGTCATGATCCCAGGGTCCTGGGATGGAGTCCTGCGTTGGGCTTCTTGCACAGCAGGGAGCCTACTTCTCCCTCTGCCCTGCTCTGCCTACTGGTCCCCCTGCTTATGCTCTCTAATAAAATCTTTAAAAAAAAATAATCTCAGCTTGGACTTATTTTTTCTCAAATGAGATAATAAATTGACGACACACACACATACAAACATGGCAAAACTTATCAAAGTGACAATGAATAAAGTTTCCAAAAAATGGACCAGGGTCTTTGTTTTTGTTATCTGTTGAATTCTCAAGCCTTTGAACAAAGTGTAATACATAGTAGATAATATTTGTTGTGTGACTGAATCTTCAATTGGAATGTAAGTAGCAAGTAGGAGTATCTTTGGAGACACCCTCAAATTATATTATCATATAGGCCAATCGTTATTTTGTCTACCCAAGAGGCTGATCCTGCTGTTATAAAATGTGTTACTTAACTTTCAAATTCTCATTATAGAACAAAAATTTATTGAAATATAGCAATTTTAAAATTTGAGCTAATGCTAAGAACTTTTTGAATACTTTTTAAAGTTTAAGAAGTAATGTCTTAACTGACGAGTTGTTTGTTCAGAGTAACGAAATATGAATTACTTTATACTAAAAAATTATATCCTTAAATTATTTTAATGGACTGGATCATTTGATTATTTACAAGGGAAATCACTACATATTTTCATTACATCTAAGCTTTTATTACTAAACTACAAAAATTAGCAGGCTGTTGACTACAAAATTTTATTTCTTATAGTCATAAAATGATATGAAAATTCACATGAGACATGCTTATTTTATTTTTAATTGGGCATAAAACATGTTTAAACTAGGAAGACAAATGCCTTTATAGGTCATTAAAGAGCAATGAATTTTCAGGGCTTCATTCTAATTTAATAAGTTTGTTAAAGGATTTTTAAGAAAAAATGGCAAAATATAGCCTATATTGTGAAAATATATTTTACTAAGGATGCTATCGATGGAAGGGAGGTTAAAGCAATTCTGTCTTTCCTTTTATTATTTGTGTGATACAATTAAGACATTTCACCAGTGGTTTGACAAGTTGATTCTTTCTAGTAAATGATATTAAATAAGAGATATTTCTTACAGCATTCATGAGAAATTGACTTTTGATTGTGTTAGGGTACTGAGATTTTCCATGGTTTATTCCTACAGAATTACCAAGTCTACCTTGACTCATATGGTGTAGATAATATAACCTACTATAACAGTTGTGAAAGGTTTGGCCTACAAGAAACCTAATCACCATTACCAGTCACTCCCCATTTTTTCCTCCTCTTGGCACGCCATCATCACTAATCTATTTTTGACTCTATGGATTTGCCTTATTTTGGACATTTTATATAAACAGAATCATACAATATGCATCCTTTTGTGAATGGCTTATTTTGCTTAGAATGATGTTTTTAAGTTCATCCATGTTGTACTTCACTCATGGATACATCACATTTTGTTTATCCATTCATTAATGGATGGTAATTTAGGTTGTTTCCGCTTTTTTGACTCTTATGAATAATGCTGCTATGAACACTTGTGACCATGTATTTTCAGGTCTCTTGGGTCTATACTGAGAAGTGGAATTGCTGGGTAATATGGTAACTTTAGGTTTAATTTTTTGAAAAGATGACAGACTGTTTCTAAAGCAACTTGCACCATTTTACATTCCCACCAGCAATGTATAAAGATGCCAGTATTTCCACATTATTGCGAACAGTTGTTATTGTCCATCCTTTCGAATATAATCATCTTGGCGAGTGTGAAGGGATATCTCATTGTGGTTTTGATTTGCATATCCCCAATAAACTAATGATGTTGATTATATTTTCCTGTGCTTATTGGCCATTTTTATATCGTCTTCAGAGAAATCTCTCTTCAAATCTTATGTCCATGATGTAATTGGGTCATTGATCTTTTATTGTTGAGTTGTAAGGGTTCTTTTATATTTTGGATACTAGCCCCTTATCAGATACTTGATTTACAAATATTCTTTCCCTCTAATTGGGAGGAATGAGGAAGGAGGAAGAAAGAACATTACTAACTTATTGAAGTCAAGAAAAGGAATGGTGAGGCAGTAGTGATGGAAATAGAGAGGAAATAGAGAAAATTTAAAGCATTGCTTTCTATATTTGATAGTAACAGAGCAGATGAAGGAGGTGGGCTTTGCTGCGAGACAGAGTAAGTTGTAACCCTCAATCCCCCTCTTGCTAGCTGGGTGACCAGGTATTCGTGTTTAGAACATAATTGTACAATTTTTATTAAAAAATGGTCCAGGAGCACCTGGGTGGCTCAGTCAGTTAAGCGACCGACTCTGGGTTTTGGCTCCGGCATGATCTCTCAGTGCTGTGGCTGGTGTCCCAGCCGCTGCTCGGTTCTCATGCGCAGAGCCCGGAGTGGGGCTCTGTGTTCAGTGGGGAGTCGGCTTCCTCTCTCCCTCCTCCTCTGCCCCTCCCCCCACTCATGGGCATGCATGCTCGCTCTCTCAAATAAATAAATCTTAAAAATTTTTAAATGGTCCATAAATGTAATTTTTTGTCGGGTTTGCCCAGCAAACCCTGAACCGGCAAATGAAAAGATTACTCCAGGGGCACCTGGGTGGCTCAGTTGGCTAAGCGGTTGCCTTCGGATCAGCCCCGCATCAGGTTCCCTGCTCAGTGGGGAGCCTGCTTCTCCCTCTCCCCTCTTGCCCCTCCTCCCCACCCCACTTGTTCCCTCTCTCTTTCAAATAAATAAATAAATAAAATCTTTAAAAAAAAGAAATTACTCCAGACACCTTAGTAGGAGAAAGAGGGCTTGGGAACCCGATGCTCTAGCGGTGAAAGACCTTGAGCCAAGCTCA
The DNA here is from genome assembly GCF_003265705.2 of Callorhinus ursinus. NCBI lineage: Eukaryota > Metazoa > Chordata > Mammalia > Carnivora > Otariidae > Callorhinus > Callorhinus ursinus. Next base: position 29,425,758 of record NW_027397074.1, read on the forward strand.
GCCTCTGCTTTTATTTTGAGTTTAATCAATGCACCATGTGCAAGGCAAGGGGTTCATGAAGTACGTGACCACTGCAGGTGCCTGTATTTTAAGCATTTACTCCCTAGATGAGAACCTGGAGCCTTAGTATGAATCTGGCCGCTTTCAGCCAAGAAACTTTAAAGGAGGCCCAGGGTTCCGAGTGCTCTTTCTTTGCTTTTCTATTAGTCTCATCCAGGGAGGCATATGCAAGTCAGATTTTATCTGTCCAGGCACCGTGAATCCCCACAATTTTTCAACCCAGACTTTAGGGGGAGACATTCAGGGGACATTTTAGATGAAAACTTTTCTGTAAAACCTGTGAGCAAATTCTAATGAAAGTTATGTTTCTGGGAATTTTGAAAGAAAAAATTGTGTCTTGTACCTATGTTCATCTCCAGGCTGTATAATCTTGGACAAATTTATTAAGCATCTTTGGAAATCCATTCTCCCATCTGTGAGATTGGGATAATAGTTCTATATGGAGTTAGATAAAAAAAAAAGGGGGGGGCTAATAGCATGTTTTTGAGCCCAAACTACCTGCATTCAGGTCATGCCAGCTATGATGTGTGTAACTTTGGGAAATTCTATAACTTCCTGTCCTTCAGTATCATCTGGGAAAACGAAGATAATGTTTAACATTGAAATGATGTTACGAAGATTGTGCTAATGCAAATTAAACGCAGCATGGTATCTGATAAATATAATTTCCCAGTAAATATTAGCTATTATTGTAAATGTTACATAAAATAATTTATGTGTAGTACTGATTTTAGAGCCTGGATATAAAGGGTAAGCAAAACATGCTTGGTGTGATCATTATAATAAGCATTATTACTTGATGTCAGAGAAAGAAAAAACGAAAAGTTGAGGATGAACACGGTTTCTAGTTGGTAAGGATGATGCTACCATTTATTATACAAGAAAAATAGCAAACCAGATAGATAATAAAGACAACATTGGAGCATATTAAAACAGAGGTGCTTGATGACATAGTAGAAATGTCCAGTAGATAACTGATTGTATTCATTTGGACACTGGTTAAAGGAAGGACTTGAAAACTACTTAAGATGTTTCCAAGCTGAGAGACTTTGTTATTCTAGGCTTTAGTTGGAGAGGGGGCTGACATAATGGGAAGATACAGTATAGATCCTTGGTTCACATGGAGGAAGCAGAGAATAGGAGGAGAGAAACTCAAGAAAGGAGCTCAAGATAAACCGATCACAAAACTGATTTGAGAAAATAGGAAGAAAGGTGTCTGTAAAGGAAGAATTTCAGTCACCCATCTTGCATTTACAAGCTCAGGAGTGTGTGTCTAAGGAAATTAAGCGTAGCAATTATAAGTCATGAATCCTAAAGTAATTATTGCCTTCTATAACTTTTCTAGCTTTTTGTTGTAGGGAAGATAAATATACTTAGAGTAATTATATCAGGGTCCTGGTAAGAAATGCAGGTACACTCAAGTTTGGTCATAAGGGAGAGTTTTTAGTCAAAGGACTTTACAGTGGTGAAAGCATACTTTAGAAAAAGCATCATGGAGTGAAGCACCATGCCTGTGCAACTAAACACAGAGGGCCTTTACCAGCCCAAGCTCAACAGAGGCCAGGGGAGGTAGCAATGAACGGATCCCAGAGAAGAAAGCTGTATAGAGAAGGTGGCCTCTCAGCAGACCAGACAGCCAGGTAGGTGCTGAATATGAAAGAGTGCCTATCTTGACATTACTCTTCCCACTCTTTCCAATCTTCTGGCATTGTCCCATTGGCTGAAGCCAAAGCCTGTGAGCAAGGGAATCAGTGATGCCTCCCGGGCTCAGCATCCTGAGGCCCAAAACAGGGGTGGGGGGGTGGTAAGCTGGAGAAGACATCAGCAGGGATACCGGCAGGTAGTCAGCATAGCCTTGGGAGCAAAACAAGAAGGAACATCTCAAGAGAATTACTCCCTCACAGGAGCAAATTAGTTAAATGTGTTAAAATATCCAAAGAGTGGTTTAAGTGAGGTTTCAACTTGGGCTCGATTTACTCTATCCTACATCGCTGATGTGTCCTACAACTTTTTAAATAAGTCCATAGAAAGGTTTAATTGGAAATATGAAAATTACTTTAGAAAAAAAATCAATCTTCTTAATGATTACATAATAAGCCAACAGGCTTTAAAATGATACTGCATGATAGCTGGCTTGCCATGACTGTCCAAGCCCTGTGGGGTTCAATATAAGAGCTCTGAAGTGGAATGAAAGGTTGAGGCAAAACAGGGTTTCTCAATTGATTTTAATAATCTTTAAAATTAGAAATAGATGTCCTCTAACAGCTTAACCTTCTCCATTTTCCACTGAGTCTTATTACACTGTAGCTTTTCAAACATGCTCTGGTATTGAAGAAGATTTTGCATATATAACTTCACCTCTTTTTAATGGTACATTATCCATAACTCATTTTCTAATTTAAAAAATCATATTCCACAACGATAATGGATACTAAAAAATAATAAGGATAACAATTAAGGTTTTTTACATTTCAAGTGAATTTAGAAACTTTTTTCTCCATCTCTTAACATTCTTTATATCAATCTAGCATCAAAATGCTGCTCTTTCCTCACCAATGTGATAACTGATTGTGGATGGTTTGTTGTCCACTCATGGTTATCACTGGGGATGACAAAACAGCAAAAAAACATTCAACAGAACCATCTAAATTTCAAACTGACTCTTTCCTGCTTCTGTTACTAGGAGCAGCTTTACCTCTTCATGACAATTAGGTCTCATTACCCCTCCCACTATAGTAACTTTGTCTGCTTGTCTTTTGGTATTAGGAATCCAAAATATCCAGGTGGCAACCGCAACTATAGGTTTAATAGCAAAATCTTGCTGTGTCTCCTGATAGAAGCATTCCATCCCCTACCCCTCCCTAAACCAGTATCTCTAATCCTACAAAGCCTAAAGTTGTGGCAGAGTTAAGCACACAGTCCTCAAGTGGGTCAGTAGGAGTGATAAGAGAGTCTACCTGTACTCCCTTGTCTGGGACTCACCCTCATGCATTTCTAGTTTTTGAGAAAATATCACCATATAATGCCTTTTGGTTTAACATATATACTACATCTTACAGAATATCCCAACCCCCAACCACTCAGGGTAGCATCCTCAGGCTGAAGCCTTAGCTGGGCATTTAGGAGGCCATTCCAAAATGGTACCAGCCTGGCAGCTTTGGGTGATAAGTTTAGTAAAATCAGTGGGGGCCATGGTCATAGGAGACCTCCTACATCAAAAAATGGGTCATCGGTATCAGTCACAAGTCCAACAGTCTGTGTCCAACAGTCTGGAGGAATCTCGGTATTCTTCTTCCTTGCATGTACAGTTACATGGATACCCGTCATGGATCCCTCTGGGGACAAACTGGGAATATTAGGAATAGTCGGAACACCTGCTATACCTGCCATGGTGTTACAGGGTCTTCCCTTAACAGCACTCAACATCCCTTTCAACTGGGAATGAGAAATGCCTTAAGTCTAGAAACTGGGTAAGGATCAATGATTTTTCCATTGGAACAGCCTTCTACTCGCCTGCTCTTGATATTTTTGAGTTATGTAAAATGAGAAGCGATTATTTTCGTTACTTCTCAATCTTGCTTCTAGAACCAGCATGATGTATAAACCTTACTTCTAATTGTTAACATGTGTTTCTCTTAGCCAGAGGAATTTTTCCACCTGCTCCACTTTGCCCACGCCAACTGGAATGGCACATAATTCATGCCTGCCTTCTAGTCTCCCATAACATCCTTCAAACAATGACTACTGGGAATTTGTAGATAAACACTACTGCTGCCTCAGTGAACGAGTTTGAGACATGAAGCCATCCCTGTGTGTGAGCCCAGGCTTCAGCTGACCACAATAAAAAATCTCTTAATTGACTTTCTTTCCTTCTTTGCCTCATTTTTCCACTACCCTACAAATGCTACCTAGAATCACCTTCCAATAAGCTACTTGAACTCAAATCCTTGTTTTAAGTCGACTTGGGGGAGGGAGAAGCAAAATTAAGACAGTACTAAAAGTCAGACCTTGGGGCACAATAATGGAATTGAATCACACACCAGGTAAATGCCAACAGGGTCCCCTTGCTGGTGGCAAATAGGATGTGACTGTTCCTGGGATACTGCAGCATCAGTAAGACCTTTACCTGTGGTGAACTGGGGTGACATACAGGTGGAAAGTGATGCGTAGGCTTATGTAGTATCACTAGCATTTGAAAGAAATGGGATATAAGGATTGTGGGGTTTGCTTGGTTGGTGATAATTGCCATTAAGGCATGGAAAGAAGAAAATAATGGCCTTATGTCATCCAATTCTTAAATCAGTGCATATTGAACAAGCCCAAAAGGATTTAAAGAGACCTTTACCTCATGTAAATTCCCTGTGTGCTGTCTCAAGCTTTAAAAACTGCCAGTGGGCAATATAAAAGTTAGGGTGATAATATGCACAAGCCAGAGTAATTTGAAAGAAAAGATCATGTGTCAATAAATATGGCTGGGATAACACTCTTGGTTCTTTATCCTTTATTATGAAGATATATATTAATTCTCTTCAAATATAAACTCAACTTTGTACACATGAAGATCTTTGCAGTTCCCCTTTCCACTTGTCCTCTCCTGGGTCACTCAGAGCCTAAAAACAATGTTCACTTTCCTTTGATTGATAGATAACACTTTGTAGCTAAAAACTGTTTGAGTTTAAACTATGTTCTCCCTAAGAAATATTTCCAGTCACAGTGAGAATATCATTCTTGTAAAGTGACTTATAATTTGACCTCAGAGTCTCTTTACAACAAAAATCCTACACTCTTGTTAAATTTCAGTACGGTGAAAACTGATCGCCTGACAATTTGCACTGGGTAACTGAGGATTAGGCCTCTTTTTAAATTTTATAACAGCATTTGAATCAGTAGAAGTTAATATTGGAATCACTTATGCTCGTAAAAATCACAGCTAGTTTTTATAGGTTTTAACATGTGTTCTAAAAAAGAACATGTCTCCTTAAGATAGCATCAATTTATCATAGTAACCAAGTGTTTATTAACCATGTTCTTTTAATTTTTAAAATCTTGTGTCAATCTATGGTTTAAATAGAACTAAAATAGTCTGTTGATTCCCCCGTGAATATATCAGGCACTTCTGATCACCTCCTATACACAAGGAATGATGATTGGTGCTAGGAGCTTATAATGGAGCCTGAAAACAGAGACAGCTAAAATATAATCAAGGCTCTGGGAATGGAGATATTCAAGCTGCCTGGAGGAGCCAGGAAATAACGGTTAGGGAAATAAAACTTAAGCCAGAACTACGAGGGTTAACAAAAATTAGTCTGTGGGTTTTCAGTAGTTCAACTGCGATGTAGTTCAGCCTGGGGCATGGGGGACAGAGAAATAAGCCTGGAGAGGGGAGGCAGACACTGAATACTAGGTCAAGGACCTGGAGGATCGCATACTGTGGCAGATGGCTGGGCTATGGGAGAGTCTCCATTATTCTCTGGTTCTTGCTGATGTACCCTGGCCAGTCCTTCCTGCCATTGCAGGAGTGTGGGCATTATCCTTCCATCAGCTTCTAGCTTCTAGGGATCACCTGAAGAGGTTTCCTTTCCCTTATATTTGGATATTGAAGCATGGGTAGAACGGCTTCTGTAAATTCCTGACTTTGATCCCAATGATATTCCTGTAATAACTGGTCTGAGAAATTCCTTCCTACCATTCTATTTTGTAGGGTAGGCTCCTTGTGGACAAGACCTGGCTTCTGTTCTACCATAGTTTGCCAATATTTTTGTTCCCTCAAATGAAATCATGGAAGTGTGAGTAACTCTAGGTCATGTAATTACAAATATATGCACAGTAGGGAGAACAGTTAATCCCAGCATTTACCAATCAAATCCTTACTAGGAAGAAACAGCCACTATCAAGGAAAAGACCTTGTCGAGCTACTTAGAATGGAAAGTAATATTCAGCAGGGGCCAAGGCAATCAAAGAGAAGGCTCACTACTCTGCAGAAGAGAAAGAGAGGACTTTTATTTTTTCCTGCTCTTGCAAGAAAAACAAAAACAAAAAAGGAAAGAAAGGCCAGAGAATGGAACAAAAGTGGCAATGAGAGAGTGTTAGGCTGAAGGCTGAATTCTATGTGGAGTAAAATGATGAATAAGAATCCCTCAGTGGTACGGATGGTTCTAGAAATGTTCAAGAACAAGCATGTCCAGTTGAAGTTTGTTATTTACTGAGTGCAGTATAATTGTCGAGCAAAATTTCTGCTCCTTGCAAACGTTGCGTTATTGGTTTAGTTGGAGAGGGAGAGAGAAAAAAGGGCAATGCCTGGGTTGGTGCCATGTGTACGTGAAGGAATGATCACAAAACAAAAGGAGAAATAGCCAATTCAGTCCTTTGCCCAGGATTTTGCCCCAGTTATATGACATTGGTTTGAACTGACATGTCTATCTCAAGGAATTGAGAGACACTAACTGACATAAAGCTTATACAGATTATATAATGAAATTTACTTTGAAACTGAATTTTCTGTGATCCCCAAGTCAAAGAATATTTCATGCTAATTCTCACAGAATACTAACATGTTATATCTTCTTTAATATAATGGGTTAGGTTCACTTGGATTTTAAAAAATAAATGTTAATTTTGTATTGTATCCGTTAGGTTGTTCTTAATAATGATTTTTGGTTGTGACCACAGTTTAGTGCCTATTTAGGTATTTGAACACTGATTAGTTCTAGTGTTAGATTTAACAACATTTGTTATGTACCTTCAGGCATTAATGAACTTTTTTTCTTACATAATTTCATGTAACTTTGAAGATCTTTCTGTTGTTTGTAGAGAAAAATCTTACCGTACTAAAAATAATATTATAGTAACAGAGTAGTAAATATTTCATTATCATCGATGTGCTGGTATTTATTTCACCCATAAACTTGATATGTAAAATATCCCATTCTTTACCTTTGACTAGAAATGCTCTTGGGTCCTACTATTAAATACTTAAATCAAGGCAAGTTTTAAAATATTTTGAATCTGGATACATTCATAGAAACTGAGGTCCTGTCATTTAGATATCTATCATGTGTAAAAGAAATTATTCTGAATTTATTATCTTTACTGCCCTTTCTCCTATTTATCACTTTACATTTATTACATATATAGTATATATGATAACATTACATTCACTATGCATTGCATTATAAAGTACATACATTGATTATATTTACCTTTATTAATCTGTGTTCAGTTCATTCAAGAAATTCCTCTTATATGTGTTCCTCAATATAACTGTGATTCCAATTATCAAAGGAGTCTATTTCTTTATTTGATTTAATATTTTTATTAAGATATAATTGACATATTAGTTTCTGATGTACAACATAATGATTCCATATTGTATATATTGCACAATGATACCACAATAAAGCAGTTCATTGATACATCAATCTAAGACTTGCGTTTATTTAAATTTTAAAGGCCCATTTTGAGATAACATAAAAGGGCCTTGGAAATACTCTTTTTAAATTTAGTTCATTAATGTTTCTTATTCTGAGGATTTTTATACCTGAGATTTTTGACATCTTTGGTATAAACCTGAGAATATTTTCTGATGAATTGCTTTGCCTGTTTGAGAAGTTCTTAAATATTTCAAGGAACATTCAGAAACTAGGGGACTAAATGATATTGACAAAATTGCTTTATTCTTATGACCAACATAAAAATAGGTCCAAAATATGTCATGTGCGTTAGACAAAATGTTCCTTTTGGTTTTATTCTCTTCTGAGGTCCTTATTAAATATATACATTAACTACATTAATTTCAATTTAACTTAGAATTATTATTTAATGAAATTTTGATTAAAATTGCTTTTAATAATGATGTTGAAAGATTAGGTTTTATTTTTTTTCTCCTGCTTTTAATGCATAATTATAAGTGTGTTTTCATCATTTACTCAGCTCACTGGGATATTTAATTCATATTTACATATGGTTTTCTGTATTTATCAATTGAATATAATTAAAAAGAAACTATTAAAACTTCCATCCATAATAATAATCAATGGAAACAAAAAGTAAAAATAAAGCTATTAATACATTTTAAAGCTGAATATTCAGGTTACAGTTTTTAACATGAAGATCCTGCTTTGAAATGTAAAACTAAACTGGTAAAATGCAATATAATTTTCACAGCTCAATGAAACAAAAAAAATCAACAAAAGTCTCCTCAAATTAGAAAACAAAATGTAGAGTCAAGGAAAAAAAAAGTTTCTGAAAACTTTACTAGGACTTTGAAACCCAACTCATCAGGGCTTAAAAATACAGAATTTTGTATGTGAAGTAGAAATTTTTCCTGTAAATGGAAGGAACATCTGGGCAGACTCAGATGAAAACAGAATGCCACAATCAGCTTATAATACAAGCCAATTCAAATGGAAAGAGATGATTCTCAAAAAAGAAAAAGCATTTTGAGAATAAAGGAACATACTCAAAACCTATAATTTATTCTTAATGATGCTTCATTTTTCATTTGCTTTATAGCAGCCTTCTACCCAAAGGGCAAAGATTGGCAGACTATTCCTTAGTCCCTTAATTTTAGCTGTCCCCTTAACTATGACTCAGGGGCTGGAATGCACAAACAGGACAATAAATCAGAAGGAACAAAGAACCTTTAAAGCTATATGGCAGAGGGGAGAAGGAACATATACACAGAAATTCCCTTTATGTGTATCTTTAATAATTGATAAAAAGTATCAAGTTTGCTGAGTTCGGTTATATATTTTTCAAGACAGATATATTTGTTCATGGTTTCCCTATCTAACTTAAAGCAACACAGAGTGCTGTTTCACTTTTCTTCCTTGATGTTACACTCTAGTCAATGTATTTAAAATTAGAATAAATTGGATTTGGTTTTAGAAATATTCATACTTGCCCTGTCCTTAACACTTTCAAAACACACAATGTATGCCTTTGTTGGTTAGAAGCAAACCTCCTCTTAAATGTCATCTTATCAAAAGTAGGACACTATTGTATTAGTCAGTAATACTCTGAATTTAAGGTCTCTCTTTGGATAAATCTAGCACTTCCGAAACAAACTGAATTTGCCAACTCCAACACACAAATACTACTACTTTTTAGCTTCTTTGTTACAGAGCAGATCTCATTAGATTTTTTTTCTTTCTTGATTTAAATGTTTTATAATTTAATAGTTGAACTGTTTTATATGCACTGAAGTATTATAGATAATTTTCTTTATGTAAGTAGTAAGACATCTTTGACCTAACAACTAAAAGCATGCATATCAAGGTCAAGATTTATCATACGAGATGTCATTACTATTTTACTTCTGTCACTGTAGGATGATTAAAAGCACAGTTAGGTCAAAAGGGAAGTTAAAGAACGGGGCTGGTTAGAGGTGCTTTGGACAAACTGACTTTGTTATTTCTGGTCTCAAGGACTTTGGCGATACTATTACAGGTTGGGATTTGTGAGATGATCATTGGGCAGGATGGGGGAGTTGGCTAAGCTTTCCAGCTACTAACTCCAAGGAACAGTATTGAGAGAGAAAAGCAACTCTGGAAATGATGTACACATGCTTCAGTTCCACTGAGCTTCGTAGGGAAACTAAATATGAGCCTGGATGATGGCAGTACCTGTTCTCACACTTACTACATTTAGAGGGTCGAGGAAAGTCTGAAATATAGACGGGGGGAAGAAGTTTTGTGCTAAAGCGGCAGTTTCCTTTGCAGTATATAATTTTCAAATTTCTGTTCTTCCTTCTTAAATCTAGAAGTTAACTTGCAATCTTTCTACCTTACATGTGGCATTAATATTGCAGTAACTGTCTATAAATAAGTAATAATAATAAGTAATATAGAAAAGTAGCAAAGCATTTTTATGATTAGCAACTTTTATGTCACCAAAGGGGGGAAAAACATTTTAGCCTATAAATTCACTTTCCAGCAGACTTTATTTTTTTCCTTTTCTAAACACTTTAGATCCATTATGCCAAATCTCTAAGCATTTAAAAAAATTTATTTTGTAATCAGATTCCTCATCTTCATTCAACAATGCCCGCTCTGTTACCAGATGTGCTACATCTAAAGAGAATTGCTCCGCCTCTCTTATTTAGAGGGGAAAAAGATTTGCTTATTTATCTTTAACACTGTTGAAGCAATCTCACATAAGACACCCAGTGATGATGGGCATAGCGGTATTCAGGTGAAGCAAAAATGTTTTGTTTTTCCTGGCTTATCTGGGAATTGGTCATGATTCTGAAGAATTCAACTCACTCTTGTCTGAGGAAAAACACTCTGTTTTTGTGCCTTTCATATGTCGAAGAGTAAATCCAGGCTTTGGAAAGAAGTAAAATATTAACTCCATTAAAATGCAAGTACAACGACACCCCAGGGAGAGAGAGGAGACTGAATACCCTGACATCTCTTTCCTCATAATCTTAGATCTACTGCTGCTGACCCCCACTGTCTTGGCCCCATCAGAGGGTGCAGTGCGGGGAGCCCAGGTAAGGCGCTCTGTAAAGATCAGCAGCAGGGCACAGAGGCAGAGAACAACTGACCGTCAGTACAGATGAGTTAAACAGCAGATTAGACAAAATTTAAAAGATAATTAGTGATTCAGAGACAGGTGTGAAGAAATTATCCAGCATCACAGAGAGACAGGATTTGGAAAATAAGGAATATGAGTTAAATGACATGCAGAATGGAATAGGCAAGTATTTTATCTTTCTAATGAGTGTTCTAGAGAAAGAACACAAATAATGGAGGGAGGCACTATTAAAGGAGATGATGATAAAAGTAGTCATTTTCCAATAATAATAGAAAACACGGAGGCACCTGGGTGGCTCATTCTGTTAAGTGTCCAACTCTTGGTTTCAGCTCAGGGTCCTGGAATCGAGCCCCACATTGAGCTCCCTATTCAAGGGGGAGTCTGCTTCTCCCTCTCCCTCTGCTTGTCCCCCTGCACGTACGCTTGCTCTCCCTCTCTCGCTCTCAAAAAAAAAAACTCTTTAAAAAATAATAATAACAATAGAAAACATATAGCATTTTCTATGTGCTGGGTATTTGACATCCACTGATTTAATCACTGTAACAATCTTAGGAGTAGGTAGAGCAGTAAAAACAAAAACTAAACTGACATTCACCTGTAGTCAAACTACAGAATACCGAATAAAAAGAGAAGGAAAAGAGCCACAATAAAAGACAGTATCAACAATTAGATTGAGAACAGAAATTTTTAAGAACATTGGAACGAGTTCAATGTATAGAAAGAAAAATAGCTATGAATGTAGAATTAGGTATCCAGCAAAACTATTCTCAAGCATGAGGGAACCACAGCAATCATCTAAGGTAAAACCAATGTTTACGTTCAAGACTTTCATGAAAAGAGCTTCAAAATGAATGTACTTCAGGGGAAGAAAATTAATTGCAAAAAGAAGGTCAAGAGGCAAGGCAGAATGGAGAGCAAACTGATAAACATGTAACTGAATTTCAGCAAATAATTGTCTTTATAAAGTAACAGCAATAATTTCTAATTTAGGATATAAAAAAGGATAAAATTAAAATACAACAATAACATGTAACTTGGAAGGAGGCTGAAAACGGCACATATTTTTTTGAAATGAGAGTGGAGAGCAATTTATATTTTGTTCGTCAGCTGAGAATTTCAAAGGCAATTATCAAAAGAATCAAAATATAATATATATTACTCCCAAGACAGTTAAAGGTAAAAGGTGAACCAAGAATCAAATAAATGTAATATCTCAGTGAAGGGACACCTGGGTGGCTCAGTCAGTTAAGCATCTGCCTTTGGCTCAGGTCATGATCTCAGGGTCCTGGGATAGAGCCCCTCATCGGGCTTCCTGCTCAGCGGGGAGCCTGCTTCTCCCTCTGCCTGCAGCTCCCCCTGCTTATGCTCTCTCTCTCTCTCTCTCTGACAAATAAATGAATAAAATCTTAAAAAAAAAAACTCAGTCAATCCAAAATAAAGCAAGAAAGGGGGGAAATAGTAAAAATGGGATAACTAGCAAAAACAAAATGCTAGAAAGGTCAAAGTGTTTATAATCACAATATTCAATTCTTTCCAGTTGAAAGACAGAATGACTAATTGTATTTTTTAAAAGAAATCCAGCTATACAATGAATTCCAGAGGTACGCATAAAACCTAAGGAGAAAGAAAGGTTGAAAATACAGGAGAAAAAGATTAATCAGGAGGATTTTTTTTCAGGAAAATTCTTTATAAAAAAAAAGATGGAGTAGCTATCAATAACCTGTAAGTAACCTTTAATAAGCATTAAGAAAAAGCATTATTAGGAATAAAGAAGTCAGAACACTTATTGATTTATTAATAGCTGTATGTCAACTACTGTTACGGGCTTGTAAGTATTAACTTATTTAAACCTCACATCAATCCTCAGCTATTATTTCTATCTCCATTTTTCAGGCGAGGAAATGAAGGGATAAAGGTTAAGTAACTTGCTCAAGGTCACCCGGATAATAAGGAATAAGGTCGGGATTCATATCCAGAGGGCAATATGTGCCTAGAGTCCATGAAACTTAACCACCATGATATGCTGCCTGATCAAAGGCTCACTATACTAGAAACGTGTAGGCATCTAATTTAATGGCCTCGAGAATATAAAGTAAAATTTGATAAAGCTACAGGGAGAAAGAGACAAATACAAAAATGATAAGAGATTTCAATGCCTTTCTAAATTATTAGAAGACTAAGCAGCTAAAAAATTTGCAAGGTGAAGATTTGAACAATGTAATTTAAGAGTTTGATTTAGCAGTTATTAATATACTCTAGTGCTCTTCAGCAAAACTTTATATAAGGCAAGGACGATATATTGGTTGTCTACTGCTGACTAACAATCACTCCAAAACATAGTGTCTCAAAATAACACACATTTATATTTCATTTCCTGTGGGTCAGGAATTCAGGTTTGGTTTAACTGAGTGCCTGTGGCTCAGGGTCTCTTTGAGGTTTCAATCAGGGTGATGCCTGGGGCTACGGTTTCATCTCAAGGCGTGATTTGAGGATGATTCACTTCAAAATTACTCAGAGTGGTTGTCAAGATTCAATTCCTCCGGGGTTCTTGGAAGGCCTCAGTTCTTCTTGGCTGTTGGCTGGAGGCCCTCCTCATTCTTTGCTACCTTTTCATAGGTAAACTGACTGCATGGCAATTGGCTTTCCTCAGAGCGAGCCAGAGAGCAAGAGAGGGGGAGTGAGAAGAGAGAGAGAGGGAGGGAGAGAAAGAGACAGAGAGACAGAGAAGCTATAGTTATTCTATAACCTAAGAATTGACAGCCATTACTTCTCTCATATTCTATTTGTTGTTAAATGCGGCTCATCCTCAAAAGAAGGGGATTACGTGAGGGTATATGTGACTACGAGAAAGCAGCAGTCATTGGCGGGCATCTTAGAGGTTGCCTGGCACAGGTAATAAAATATAGGGCAGTAGTTTGGGTTGGGAGGAAGTCACAAGGGGAGCACAGAAGTAGGTGCAATCATACTGACACTGCATATCTCTGGACTGGATGATTGAATTGTGGGTGTCCATTCTGGTATATTTTAGAACTTTAGAGATACAGTACTATTTTCTTTTGCATGCATAAAATACCACTTTTTTTTTTTCCCAAAAAGAAAGGTACTGGTCCTCTTCTGAAACAAAACAAATCTCTACCTATTCAAAACTGACCTCTTTAGTTTCTACTGAAAATTAGCTATTGCATTTCATTTGATTTATGTCTTTGGGAGGGTTGCTTCATCTCTGTCTGCCCCATACTAATATATATATATACACACACACACATATACATAAAATGAATAGAGCATTTTAATTCTGTAAGTAAAATGTTCATTAATTCATTTTAAAGTATCATTAAGTCATTCCTTTAAAGGTTCCAAAATGTTTACATAATAAGCACTCTACAACTTGTAAGAATAAAACATTTTGTGGTGTATTTTCTCCCATAAATTTAGGCAAATATGAGCTCTTTACTTGAATTAGCTGTGAATGTGACCTCCAAATATTAGAAGTAATGCAAACAAAAGAACTTGGTTTCATCATTTTCATATGTAGCGTATTTCTCTCCTGCCCACCCCCTTGCCTGATAGTATTAGAAATACAGTTTGATAACATGAATCAAGCTAATAACACTAGCCTGTGACTGATTACCTGTCCAGTTTGGCCTCATATGAAAATTCTGAGCAATTAATTTTAATCTTGTGATAATACTCAGGGGAGGGTAAACCATTCTCCCTAATTTAAATACAATGGTTTCCAAGTTAAATGCGTATGCAATAATGAATTAGCAAAATCTTTTCTCTGAAAAGAGTATAAGTACCATGGCTAAAATTTTATACAAAGAACATGTTAAATTTTTAAGTAATTTTTATTTACCTTTTCCAGTTAAAGAAAACTACGCATTGGTTCTTTGATTTTCAATTCCTACTATTCTGAAGGTCTCTTAACTGACATTTCAAGAAAGCTGCATTGTTTGGGGCTAATTGGAGATTCTGCAAAAATATAAATTGCAAAAATAAGATCACTATAAAAATTTTAAGCAGTACAAAGATATATGAAATAAGTAAAATCTACCTACATCACCCTTCAGCTCCTAATCCCACTTTCCTGACACATCCAGTTTTAAACATTTGATATTTGTCTTTTTAGAAATTTTCTATGCTATTAAAAATATACACATTTTTACACATATGCAAACATATACATTTTGCCTGGAAATCTGCCTCCTCACCTTTTTCAGATATAGTGCTGCATGAATCATTATTTTATTGGGTGTATAGAAATTCTATAGATGAGTATATAGTAATTTGGCTATTTTCCTATTGACAGTCACTTAAAATATTATTTATTAATTTTTATTTTTTCATGTTGGAAACTGTGCCACAATAAACATTTTTGGCAGTGGAATTATTGCCCTAATAATTATCAGAAGAGTAACATATCAGAGGTTATTATTTTAAATCTCCATGTGCTCTCTTAAATGGCCATATCTCATAAAATTTTCACTGACAGTTCCCTGTTCATAGCACTACTCTTAATAGTAGATGTGGTAATTCTTTAAGTTTGGGCCTCAATGAAAGGTTACAGATTTTTATTTTAATTTTCATTTGTTCATTCAATTATTATTATATATTAGCTAAAGTATTCATAATTGTATGCCAATTTCAACTCAAATGAACAGCTTAAAAATAATAAAGCTAGTCTTAAGTATTTTATCTAGCTTAAAAACTATCATATGGTAGTATAAGAGTATTTGCTCTCTTCTGACAGTTTTATGCCTATAATAAGGAACTTACTTTGCTTTTTAAAAAATAATGAGTAGTGATCATCTTAATTAATTGCAAAGTGGCTTTTACAAAGAGCTTGGATCCTCATTAGTTAAAATCTCGCACGTATATTTTCTGCATGAGTATTCTATCAGAAGTTACAAACTGATTATTCATTTTGGTTTCAACCACGCTTGTCTTTTTAGGATTCCCTAAGGGGTGGGGAGCCTACCAATTCACTCTTTCTAGCAAGTTCTCTCACTGGTGCTTAGTAATAGGGTCTGTAATTGGCCTGCCTGTCTGGGTTGGTAAAGGAGTTTTTTGTTTTAGCAGAAACTCAATATTTACTCACTTAGAAGATTGGTGTTCAAAACAATTACAAATAGGAATTTTCTCTTAATTGCTTGGCTTAACAGTGATAGGTAAGGTTGGGTCATCTAAACAGAGCTCACAGGTAGTGTTCTTTTGGGATCTTTTTTCTCTCATTTCAGGTGGAAAAAAAACAACGTATTCCTCGGCAGCCTCCTCCTTTTTAATGTGAATCTAATATTGGAAGCTTTTTAGAATATATTATGCATCAGGACTTTATCATTAACTGTAAACTGCCTTCTGTCTGCTCTAGCCTGTTGCCCTTCTTGATTCAACCATATGGCTCTAGAAAAATCCCACTCTTGCTCTGCAGAGCCAGGCACACAGCCATATGCCAAACCCTCAAAATGAGCAATTCAGGCTTTATGTTCTGGTAATGCAAATTTCCATCTCCTATAGCTATTTCTTCTTTTATGGGGAGACAAATAAAACTATTTTTTTGAGACGTGATGCATTTTCTCTGTAAAGGTACCCACATTTTTCACCAAGCTCTGTTGGTGCCTTGTGATTTTTTTCTTTCCTGGATTGAACCATTCTACTCTTCTATGTAGTCCACTGTGTAGGAAATGAAGTGGTCAGACTATACATATCATCACTAATGCTTTATTTATTTCATTTATAATGCTGCAGCCCACTGTCTTTATGACATTACACTGGATATGGCTTACTCTTTGATATGGGGAGACAGGATTCAGGTCAATTCCAAAGAAAAAATTGACAATTACCACCAGAAGGGATTTGAAATAATTAAAAAAAAAAAAATTCTGTCCACTTTTACAGTCCTCAGAAATTGTCAGTCATCGGCGAGAACGCCAAGGTGGCAAAAAGCAGAGTAAGGGGATGAGGCATCCTTCGACTGCCATCTGCATTAACCAACATCAAGCAGCATCAAGGTCTTTCCTAGAAATGAGTAACAGGTCTTGATAGCTAAAAACACAACTTGATGGGGCGCCTGGGTGGCTCAGTCGGTTAAGTGTCCCACTCTTGATTTTGGTTCAGGTCATGATCTCAGGGTCATGGGACTGAGCTCTCCATTAAGCTCTGCACTCAGCAGAGAGTCTGCCTGAGACTCTCTCTCTCCATCCATCTCCCTCTCCTTCTGCCCCCACCCCTCAACTCACACACACCCCCATGTGTGCTCTCTCTAAAATAAATAAATAAATCTTTAAAAAAGTAAATAAAAACAAATAAATAAAAATAATAAAAGCACAACTTGGGGCCATGGAATAAGCAAACACTAAGAATTTCCTTTGATTTGTAATCAGAGCCCTTAACCAAGAAAGGAACATCATAACTTAGGCAGTACTGAGCCAAAGCAGTGAAGGAAATGCAGATGAAGATCCCTAGATCCCTGGAATGAGAATCTAAATTAGAATAACAGTATTTCTTGGCCACATTAACAAGGATTACCACCAATTCCATGGTGAGGAAGACTGAAGTCTGATATCAGAAGCCACTCTTTATATTTTGATCTATGTATCTGTCTGTCATGTCTATCTGAGGGAATTGAAAAATAAAATAAATTAGGATTATTCTCACTATAATATTTGTATCCAGTAAGTCTTAATTACTTTTCTCAAGTTCAGTGTCTCGAGTCAAAGATTCCTCAGGTATTGTCACATACAAGACATGTAGCTGAGGGGACCCTACTTACTTCAGACAAAATGATGGTGCCAAGAAGGAGCACATTCAGGAAAACGTCCTTTACAAAGATTTTTTCTTCTCTGTCTCTCAGGGTGTGCTACATACTGATTTAGGATTATTTGTTAACGACAGGGAAAATAAGGTATAATTTTGAAATACTTGAAACTGCTGACTATTTTAAATTGCTAGAATTTTCCAAGTTCAGTGTATCTATGAATATCAAAAAGCTTTTCTGCTTACACTAATATTACTCACAACAATTTTAATCTAGTATAAATCGGGTAAATCATCGCATCCTTGAAAGAATTGTTCACCGCGCTCAGGCAAGTGGCTGTTGTTATTGATTACTCACCAGGTGAGATGAAAGCCATCTAGGCTCGCAGGAAAGGCGGATATTGTATTAATGAAGAATTTTAATTTTGAAGAATGTCCTGCTTGCATTAAATATTTCATATGCTCTCTTACTAAAGTGGTCCTTTTGCATTTCTGGCGTGTTACCTGGGAACTGAGGATCTAGCACCACCTGCAGGCAAAAGTCGGCAGTCGGAAGTTTTATAAAAGCTTTCCAGCTGCGGTTAAAACTGTTTCTGCAATGAAGAAGGCGGTCCTTAAGATAAAGATGCAAAGCGAAATGCCATCTAGTTTGTCTTCCCTTTCTTTTCTTCTCTCAGAGCATGCACAGTGGCTCCTTCGGAAGAACTGCGGTGTACCGTGGTGCGCCGCACGCTGCGCCGGGAGGCGGCCACGTTCCTGATCAGGCACAGGAGGCGCAGTGACCAGGCTCCACAGCACTTTTAAAGGCTCAAGAAAATGTTTTCATTTCTTTTAAAATCGGGGGAAACGTTTTAGCTCAAAAAAAAAAAAAGTTTTAAAATGTAATATTAATATAGTGGCCTTTTTACCAACCCACCTGTAGAGTATCATTTTAAATATTTGTAGGTGGAGGAAGGGGCCGGGAAGACAAAAGGGCGTAGGACCCGCAGAGGGCTCTATGCTGCGGAACTACGAAGAGCACCTCCTCACAGATGAGGCAGGAGGCGCAATCAGCCGAACCCTTGCAACACTCACGATCCAGCCTGGCACGCATGCGGCTCACGAACTGTAGTCATTCTGTGCCAGGTGCTTTTAAGACTTTTTAGTCTTGGTCTTACTAATCGTATGCCGGACTTGATTTAAAATTTACATTCACTTATTTTGTCTTGTTTTCGACTCACATACTGTTTAATCAATGCTTTTTTAAACGTACATTCTTTAATCAGGGAACAAGAAACATCAATATACAGTAATCATTGGAAAACCTAAAACCCAAGCGGGGGAGTCTACCTGTCATCCTTTCTTCAGCTGGTCGCACGGATTTATTTTCAGCAACAGAAATAATAAATTTAAATAATATTAATAACAAATAATATTGTCAATAATATTGATAAATATTCATAATAAAACCCATGTATTTGGCATTTATTAGATGGCAGTCACTGTGAAAAGTCATTTCTAATAATCTCATTTTCGATTTAAAATTACCCAGTAATCCCATGAAATAAATATTTACCCCTATCTTACAAAGGAAGGAATTAAATATATAAGGAGGTGAAGCTCTCTGTGCAAGTCCACATCACTGGGAAGGATTTGGGGCTGAATTAAACTCAGGCTCCCCCAACTCTAAAGTCACTGCCCCATGTCCTGCTGCCCTCCTGTCCTTAGTCCTATTTCTGCAGGGCACTCTTCCTTATCAGACACCTTTCCAGACACGGAGGCATATTCCACAGCTAAAATAAAACAGGCTACTAATTCAGAAAGTCTTCTTGAAATGTTTTCCTTTCAAAAATATTTTTGCTGGATAAGTGAATAAATTAAAACCTCTTATTTTAACATGCATAGTTTTCTTTATCAGTGCGTACTGTGGATCGAAAAGATATGGGGGAAGAGATACTCAAGAGGAATCCTTACTGAAATTATCAAGTGGTCCTGAGTCATTGAAAGCCATTGAAAATTCCTGGCCTTTTTTCTTTTTTTTAATAAGTGATACAATGCAGTTAAATAATAGGCTTTGGTTTCAGATAGATATGCATTCGAACACAATCACTGTAATACATAAGCAGCAGGATATTAAACATGGACTTTTCTGGACTTTAGGATCTTCATCTGTAAAATGGGGATGAATCTCCTTCTCTCAATAATTTTGTGAGGTCTAAATAATTAATATTAGTTAAAATCCCTAGTGTGGTATTCAATATACTTGTTTTTTTTTCTCTCAATGTAGCCTGACAATTTGATAATTACATAATTGATCTACTTTAAATTAAGAAAATACTTCTGATTCTCATAGTATACTACTGAATAATTTATGAAAATAAAATGGATGTTGACTGGAGATAGTATCATATGTAGTACTGTCCTTTAACAGACATTTATTCTCATAGACTTTAGTTTACCTGCCTCAAATACACAAATTTTAAAAAACCCAGGGGCACCTAGGTGGCTCAGTCACTTAAGCATCCAACTCTTGGTTTTGGCCCAGATCATCATCTCAGGGTCATGAGATTGAGTCCTGTTTAGGGAATCCCTCCTCAGTGGGGAGTCTGCTGGAGATTCTCTCATTCTCCTTCCCCCACTTGTGAGCACACAAGTGCACTCTCTCTCCCTCTCTAAAATAAATAAGTAAATCTTTAAATTAATTAATTAAAAACCCAAATATAAAAAACTCCCCTTGACAACAATTTTCTGCCTTCAATTACCATAATTTCTCAAGAATAGGGGCCTATTCTGGCCTAATTATCTACCTCAATTAATTTCAGCATCACAAAAGTCAAACTCTGAAAACGACGGCATACTGGGATCTTCCTGTATTCAGAAGTGTTATATGCCCACCTCAGAATGTGAACTTCCTCATAGCCTAAACACAGGCAGCTCCATCCATATGACTCTTCTGGCTGTGATCATGGCTGATTGCCCAGGGATGGACACTGGCTCACGCCTACCCTCTGACTCTTCATTATCTTCTGAGGTTTTTCTCACGCTAGACTTTTGAACTAAATGACTGTTTTCTAGCCAATGGGTGGCTGCTATGGGAACTGAAAGATTGCCATGTAGATTTGGTGGCCTTGTTGGATCCTGAGGTGGATCAATGAGTAAAGAGAGTAGAGATTTACAGAAAAGCCAAGAGGAGATATCTATGCAGTAGATCTAGGCAGTAAGAGAATAGAGTGGGTCTATTTTCTTGATTGTTTTCGGTTCTCATTAAGCCCAACTTCACATCTTGCCTTTGAGCTCTGTGAAATTTTTCTATATCCTTTTTTATTAAGTCACCATTTTCACTGAGTTCAAACTTAAAACTTCAACTTGATGGTTCGTACCTTAGAGAAGGGAGGCAGTTTTCACCAAAGTGAGACAAGGTAGAAAATGAAGGAAACTGAGGACAGTTACCCACTCTTCAACACCAGCGATACGTGCCCCAGCAAACTCGGGAGCAGTCCAGGCCATTGTGAACAGATAATTAGAGGATGTGGGTGTTGACCCACAAAACGATACTGTCCATCGTTTTCAACATCAATGAAGAGTTTTGTGAGGAGGTCCTTGGGAGGCAAATTGAAAACTGGGGGGGGAACTGACAAAGTCATCAACAGGCTCAGTTTTTGCGCCCATTTTCAGGGTTAAGGGCCGAATTCTATGAAAGATGGAAGGTATCTAGGAAAAGGCTTTGTAAGATATTTCTTATTCAATGTTAAATATTAGTAATTTTAGCACAACTGCATTTTACTGCTGTTTACAAATACACCATTTCATCCACTTCATCAGATGAGGAAAATGTGTTGAAGACTTAAAAAATCTTAAGACTATCAGGCTTTTCTTTTTTTATAAACAAGAATTGAGTTGTTTTCAGTATCATTTGCAAACAGCAAGTAGAAAATATCAGCTACAGGGCTATTCAAAGTCTCTTATATAAGAATTAATTAATACATTCCACTTAGATCATCTACTAAGCTTTATATGAACACATGGTTAGTCCTCTTTTTTAAAAAATACAATCTTATAATTGCCTATTATTTGCTTATTTATATATTATAACATTGTAGATACAATACAGTATTTCCTTTCTCAGGTTTTCTGTATTTATTGTTTTTTTTCCCCACTTAACATGCTTAATATTTAGGTCACTTCATCTCATTTTAGAAATAAGTGGCATGCATATCATAAGGAATGAATATTCAAGTGGCATAAAGGAAAGAAAATATTATATTAATTTAACTAAATAAATGTGGTTTAAACTCTAGCACATAAATACTTTAAAACAATTACATAGTTATAATGATACTTATAAAATATATATAATATATATACATGTTCCAGTATAGGCTCCAAACATTTCCATATAGTTCTAACCTGAAATTTAAAGTTTTATTATGTATGTTGCAATTTGGGTAAGTTCTATAATTTCTGAATGAATATGAAAAATAAGATATATTTCTAATTCTATCAAAAAGATTATGATACTTTAACATTTTAGAATAAGGGCTAGTAGGGATATTTTAAAGTTTAGAGAAGTTTGTATTTTAAATAGAGGGTCCAAGAAAGGATCAGAATATTGGACAATGCAAACATTTCATTTAAATGTTAACGTGAATAAACACAAAATAGCCAAGCATATTAAACAAGGTCTATAATCTGAATTCTTTTTGGAAAATGATTTATAAGGTAAACATTGAAAGGTACACATTTTAAAGTACTTTTGCTTAAGTTCTCAAACACTCATTATCTTCAAAGTATTATCCAAATGGATTCTGGACAATACATTTTTAAAGTCAATAAATGTGAAAATACCAAGAAGTAAGAAAAAATTAAATTTCTTCTCCATAAATTTATCAAATTACTTGCTTTTCTAAACTCACATTATATTTCCAAAACATTACTTTCATTTGCATGAATCATTAGCTTTTGTAAGGAGTGCTTTTATATATAATCTGTAAACCATAGCATTTCTTCATTATTAGCATGTACAGGCCCATTAAATCTATTATAAATGGACAGTCTACTGATTAATATTTTAATTGTAGCTTGGGGTTCTTGGTGTGGATCTAGAAAATATTTATGAAAGATTTAAAGTGTTGGTTTAGACATTTCAGAATAAATCCTTGAGGAATTATAACTTTTTAACCATAAAAAAATACATTGAAAATTAATTTAATAAGGCTATTGGTTGCTATGTTGTATACTGAGCAAAGGTGACAAAGAAATGAATATTAAAATTATATCTATTTTTATTACATCTATTTTTGTAGGAATTTCAATTCTAATTATTAACTTTTAAAAAGTATTCATTTTTATCTAGAGTGGTTTTTTCTTTCTAGGACTTATATTTTTATAAGAGCATAAAAATTGCACACGCTAATTGTCAAATGTTTATTTTGCATATATGTATCTGTACTTTTGGTCACAAAATAAAACACAGTGAAACATTGTGTTTTCTTAAATAATTCTTTAAAACTACCTTTCAGTAAATATGAAATAAATGAAAATCTCTTTAATTCTGACACTGAATGCTGTTACTTACAAGATTCTTTTCAAAGTTAGCATAATCTTATCCTAATAATGTCTTGCTTTATCTGATACTTTAAACATGGCTTAGGAATGTTGAGTATTTCCACTTAAAAGAACAAAATGAGTTTTGTGAACTTGTATGATTTAAATAGATATGTTCAAATTAAAATATTTTCTGGGGGTACCTGGGTGGCTTAGTTGGTTAAGCATCTGCCTTAGGCTCAGGTCATGATCTCTGGGTCCTGGGATTGAGCCCCAAGTCTGGCTCTCTGCTCAGCAGGGAGTCTGCTTCTCCCTCTCTCTCTCTCCCATAAATAAATAAAAATAAAAATCTTTAAAAAAATTAAAATATTTTCTGAAAAAGACAAACAGTTTGAGTCAAATATGAGATAGGAAAGATTTATAACTGTAGATAACCTATATTTATTTTTATCTCCGAGACCAATCTTTCAATTATATGTATATACCTGTTGACGTTACCCTCTTCCCCAACAATTAATGCCATTACATTTTGCTTTTATTTAGCATTCACTTCTCTTTTGGTATTTGTAGAAGGGTTTGATTTGTGATAGTTTCTCTCTTGCTTCTACACCAAAACAGATCAAGGTACCAAAAGAATGGAAAAATGAAACCGACATCCTCATGCTCTTTTTACATATCAGCCCAGTGACCAAGTAAGTCTTCTAAGACCAAAATTTCATTATTTCTTCCACCTTGTCCAGAAATGTACAGGTCAGAGCAATAGAAAGACTGGAAGGGAAAAACAGGCAAAATTAAATATGGTGTTTTTATCATGGAAAAATGATAGCTTTAGTCTCGGGAATATAGTCCAAAGCAATTAAGATGCAGGGTATGTCTTCTGTTAGCTCACTATTGTCTCCTTGGTACCACTGTCACTTTTGTGTAAGGCTAGAGCTACATTTTCTAGAATCCCCTTTTCTGTGTGGTTCTGGGTTAGAGTTTGCTGATGACAAAAGCTTTCCAGAGAGACAGAAGATAGAAATGGGAAGTCATTATTTTTTCAAAGGTGTTTGCAGCTAGATATTTGGATAGATAAAAGATTCACAGTGGTCTTCCAACAAATTTTTTATAATGACCCGCTTTGCTTGAGAAGTTGGTGGAGTTTTTAAAAGATTCTCAAGTATTGCAGCAGCTCCAAGAAAGCTGAAAAGCATCTGCTTGGTGCTTTAGGCTAACATCTTCGATACCTACCTCTCTGACCTTCAGCGGCTGCTTTCCTGACCTCTACCTCCCCCTCTCCCCACCCTCCCCCCCAGCTCTTCCAAGAGTCCTGAGAGTTCCTAATTCTGCATAACACTTTATATATGGATACATCAAATGGCTTCTGTTATGCTGACTGATCCCTGGTGATAGAGACACCATCACAGTAAGAACTGGGAAATAATCAGTTTATTAGATAATGTGAATGTCTAGAATATCAGATACATCATCTCAATATGTAAATATCAAATCACATTTCAAAGGCAATTCAGATTACCTGAATTTCTTCTTTGGTTTTCTCTAACAATGACAGGTAAGACCATTCTGTATGTTATTAGTTTCTTCAGTCTTTAAAATAATTTTTAAAATTATGCTCAAATAAACTTCAAGTAGTTATCTTCAACTTTTTCTGAATAAAAATTTCATTCTTAAGACAGGCTTGTGATTCACATACTTGATATTAATGGTGTTTTGTCTGTAGTAGGAAGAAGGAAACCAAGTTTCAATGAATATTAGAAAATTGTTTAACCCTTGCTCATTATTTGCCACCTCTTTCTCTCTGGCGTGATACAGAAAGCTCTTGGTTCTATGTTTGCCACTGGAGACTAAGTACTGCTTTCATAAAACTGAGATCTAATCCAGATCATATTTAAATATCAAAACGGGGTGCCTGGGTGGCTCAGTCGTTGAGCGTCTGCCTTCGGCTCAGGTCATGATCCCAGGGTCCCGGAATCGAGCCCCACATCGGGCTCCCTGCTCAGTGGGAAGCCTGCTTCTCCCTCCCACTCCCCCTGCTTGTGTTCCCTGTCTCGCTGTGTCTCTCTCTGTGTCAAATAAAAAAAATCTTAATACGTACATACCTACATACATACATATCAAAACGGTTGTGACTAAATGGAGCTTGGAGACTACATGACTCCATCTTGACCAAAGGTTACATTCAAGAAACAACCATGCTCAATAAAACCCAGTACATTTTTTTCCTGATACTTTTCAGGAAAAGACTGTTTTCAGTGCATGTCAACGTTTCTCTCCAGTCTCTTTCCTCATACTTTTCCTTCTCCGTGTCTATTCTTCTGTTCAATAACCAATAATCAACTAACCAACTTACACAGTGACTTTTACATGCCAGCCACTTGTGATGACATATTTAGTCCTTTAACAACCCTGTGATTAGGTGTTATTAGCACCACAGTACAGATGAAGAAACTGAGGCTCGGAGGGGTTCAATACCTTGCTGAAGGTCGTAGAGTGAACAAGTGGCAGGGCCAATACTAAATGTACCTATTGGAGCTGGGCAACAATTTCGGAAGCCTCTGGAAGCCTTTCATAAACCCACCCCTCTTTAGCACCTCCTCTGCCCAATTTCCCCTTTGTGTCCTTTGTTTCTAGCTAGTAATTCTCGTTCTGTTGTTGTTTTGATTGAAATTCTGGCAACTCAATCACTATCTTCCATTTCTTTTCCCTCCACTACCTCAGGATGCTGGAAGAAGGGCCAGGAAGGTAGGCAGGAAGGGTACAGGGAAGGGTCAGAAGGGTTCTGTGAATGCTCATAAATGGTAGTTTGTTTCCTAATTAAAAAGAAATTTATTTTTACCCTCTGTTTTGGAGCCAAAGAAATATAAAAAACAAAGGAAGCAATGATACCAATGAGCAACAGAGTAAGCTCAAGTGAGAATTAAAGTCAAGAATTTAGAAGAGCAGGTTATAGGAAAGCAGGACATGGGGTCCTTGAGCTAATCTCTTTTTTGTTTTCCTTTCCCTTCCCCACGACCCGCTGTTCTTTCCTTCCTTAATATGGCTCCAGATGCCGTCTCAGAAGCACCATTAGCGGGGATGAAGATGATCTGATGAAGGATTCAGGTAGTAAAGAAATATATTTTAAAAAGGTTATAGAGAAGTCACCTAGTTTAGTATGTCAGAGTGAAGTTGAAAGCTTTTGAGGTCATAGGATTTCTGTGCCATAAAAATCTCCAAATAAAGTAATACACGTATACGCGGTCTTTGAACCAGGGAATTCACGTTTTTACATTTACTGTTCTCAACAACAGCTGATCCAATAGGTACTCCGTAACTTTTGTTTTCTGGTTTTCAAACCACAGTACAGTTATGAGCTTGTTTGTGTTTGTTTTCAAAACGGAGGCGGTAGGCATCCCGGCTGAACACCAGCGCAGGGAGAAACACACGTGCGCATGCGCTTCGCCTCTGCGCCAGACCGATCCAGGATCCCACTTCAAAAAGAAAACTCCTTATCATTTTTCAAATTATAGCACGCCAGCATACTTTGATATTCACAACCCTAGGGCTTTCTGAAGTGCTAAATAGCATATAATTGCTTTTTAAGTTAAAACTAATACAGATTAAGAAATTTTTGAGAGCTCTGTTCCCCCCCGCATTAGCACCACCCTTGAACATGTAGGAATTAGGCCTAAAAAAATTCCTTGGCTGAAGATATTTAGAAATTTAAGATTGGGACAAAATAAAATTTAGTTTAATCTTATGAGCACAGATTTGATCATAGAAACTTTTAAAATAGATGTTTCTAGAGGCGCCTGGGTGGCTCCGTTGTTTAGGCAGCTGCCTTTGGCTCAGGTCCTGGGATCGGGCTCCCTGCTCGGCGGGGAGTCTGCTTCTCCCTTCCTCCCTGCTTGTGCTCTGTCTCAAATAAATAAATAAAATCTTTTAAAAAATAAAATAAAATAGAGGTTTCTATAGCACTGGCCTTCTAAGTAAGTGCGGGACAATATCAGGAACTCTAAGAAAGCATGTTTTTCCTTTGTTTTCTTGATTTTTTAAATAAAAATAAATCCTAATTCTAATGATATGAAGAGTTTTTTTTACTGCTTTCCCCAAAATGCATTTTATTTGTTTAAAGATTTCATTTATTTATTTGTCAGAGAGAGAGAAAGAACACACAAGCAGGGGGAGCAACAGAGGGAGAGGGAGAAGCGGACTCCCCGCTGAGCAGGGAGCCCAATGCGGGGCTCCATCCCAGGACCCTGGGACCATGACCTGAGCGGAAGGCAGACGCTTAACCGACTGAGCACCCCAGGTGTCCCTGAAATGGCCTTTAATGGGGAGCAAGTAAGAGAAAGAAATACTGTCTGGGAAAAGAATGAGGATAGACAGGTTTTCGTGGCACACAACCCATCCTCAAATCAATGAAGCCCTGGATTTAAAAGTGGTGAATTTAAAAAAAAAAAAAAATGGGGGGAGGGGTGAAGGTAGCCTTTTTATCTAGTATTTGACAAAAATATAAATTAGCGGTGTCTTAAGTTCATATTGGGGAAAATTTGTTCTCTTTCAGCTCCAGTGCCATGAAACAGAATATTACACTTGAGGTCATATCTAAACATTAAAATTCCTTAAGTACACATCAAAAGTTTGAATATTAAGATAACCCTATCATGACCCGAAAATATTATTTTTAGTTTCAGAGGCAGACAGTATAAATCCTTGCATGTTTTTTAATTTGGAAATAAACATTAACAGATAGGTGTCAATTGCTAAGCAGAATATCTGAGTAGACAGATGTCCATATCTAATATTTATTTTCTGTTTAAAATTTAAAGTACCTGTACTTTCTTTTCACATTTGACTCCAGAATATCCATCGCGACAAGAGCACATATTGGGAAATACACATCTGCCTCCATAAAGACACTTCTGTTTGCAAATTGCTGCAATACACAAATTTTTACCATTACCATCCTTTGACACAAATGCTTGATTTCACAAGAATATTTCAATTCTACTCTGGTGGTCTGAAGCCATTCAGCAACTCAACTGTAAAATAGTCATAAGATTTTATGAATGACCAACTACACTCCCATCCTTGTGTGGCCAGAGCACACACACACACATACTCATACACATTTATAAACAAAACAGCCAGAACTCAACACATCAGTTTCACAATTCTTTAAAGATATTATTAAAGCAAACAGAATTTCCATTGGCTACATTTTAAACATTAGGTATAGGTTTTTGTTTTCTTTAGAGAGAAGATTCAAATTAGTAACATAAAATAACATTCATAATTTGCTTTTTGATAATTTAGCAACGTTTAAAAGAAACAATTCAGTATCAGCCAGTGTACGCAAAAACTGACAATTGAATATACTATCGTTGGAAGTTTAATGTGAAACAACTGTATTTGAAACTTCCTAAGAATTTTTAAACTAGCAATTTCTTCCTTAAAAAATCTCTTCTCAGGAAACTTAAAAATACCTATATCTATCTCAATATACCTCAATATCGATCTGTTTATCTATCATCTATCTATCTAATCTAACCACCTATATTATCATCTATCCAACTGCCCACTTACAGAGAGAAAATGCTTGTTAGAGTAATAACATAAATGACTACAATGTTCAACATAAAGGCAAAAATCAAGTGAATTATATATATATCTAAATTATGTTATATTTAAAATTATATATATTATGGAACTTACTATTTCATTCAAAATTATGTTTTGAAGGACGTGGAAAATGCTTTTAAGTAATACTGAGTGAAAATAAGCATAATATAAAATTATATACAATATAGTTATTTTTCATGGGAGAGATAACTGCTTTCATAGCTCATAAGGAAAGCTTATGTAACTCAAGGATATTCACTTTGGTATAAGTGCAACATTAAGGGCTGTTGGGTATGGTTGGGCAGGTGTTGTCATGCACAAAGCTCCACAGTAAGGAAGTACTTTTCACATCACAGACATCATAGATTTGAATATTTGTTACAATGACTTTCCAGCAGATGGCAATAAGACATCTTGTTCAAAAAATGTCAATATTTAGAATTTCCGGACAGTTGGAAATAAAGCATTTTGAGGAAGGGGACTTTGAAAACTTCACATAGAAGTGCTGCAAGGTGCACAATTACAGTGCATATCGTGCTGCAGAGTACTTCAACCCACACTCACTGGGGCACCTTCCCACACTAATGTGCTTTTAACATCTCTTCATTCTCTCTTGTGTCCACATAGACCTCTCCCTAGAATAAGAAGCCCAAATTGAGGGTGATAGCTCTTTTTTCTAGCAGTTTATCACGTCTAACTTCCAATAAGAATTATTGATTTTTGAGCAGATATTTCTTAAGCAGGTAGTAGCATTCAGTGAATTCTTTGATAATATTTTCTTAGGATGAAAAATGTATAAATTATAATAGCAGTTACTAATAAAATAAAGTCAAAGAGTCATGGGAGCTATATGCAGAATCTCTGATACATGGAAACAAATGTGGTTCATAAAACATCAAAAAACAGGGCAGGGATTTCTAATAAAAACACATGATCATTTTGCAACTGTATGTTTTCAGTTTACAAAGCACTTGGATCACCAGTTTTGAAATCATGTAATTACTGATCATTTGAAAATATTTTGGGGGGATTTCCAGTTTTTCCCATTGAGTTAATCTTTGTTAATATTTTAACATGTTATTTCAAGTTTTCATAAATTTCAAAATTACATACAATTTGATTTTCCTCAATACCCCGAGACCTCATCTATGTAATATGTATGACTAAAACTAAGGGAAATGTATTAACACGTTAAAGTCATAATAGGAATTAGTTCTAGGTGGTAGAATCTGGGACAATTTAGTTTTTAAAACTTTCTAATATATTTTATGATTTTCATGATTGATTACTTTTCTCATAATATGAAAAAAATATTGAAAGTGTATATTAAAAACCTTCTTCAGCACACATGAGAGAACTTCAAAAGCAACGCACAGGTCGTAATTAGGAGTTAACTGTGTCACATAAAATTTTAATATATTTTGCCATATTTTCTTCTTTTAAATGGGTATAACAATAAGATTTATTTCTAAAATCTTTTTTTGAATGGATCGTCATGCTGGGATTTGTTTTTTTCTATGATTTCTTCTCACACTATACTTTGTTTGATGATTATAACAGATTCAGGTTCAGAACACAGAGTAACAAATTTCGTAGGCTTACGTATTTGACACTGCACTCCTTCCCATGTGGTAGGACAATGGCATATACTGGGAGCAATGCATTCACCACCATTTTTACATTTCTGAAAGCAGATAGCTGCAAATAGAAATAAAAACAAGTTAAAAATTTAATTTGCTAGTCAATTACTCATGAATAAACCCCAAAAATTTTCACGAAAGAAAAAAAAGAGAACCAGTTTAAAGTTAATGATTTAAAGGAGCTTTTCCCTTAACATTTTATCAAGAACATTTTTCAGTGTCACTACTGGTTCTTGAATAAGGCAATTTTAATGCTTATATAAAATTCCACTGATCGAATGCATTGGGATTTAACTTTCCCTCAATTGTTGGACACTTATGTTGCTTATTTTTTCACTTTGACAAATACATTGTAATAGCTGGTACTTTTAAATAGTAATTTATAAAAAGGAAAAAAATTGAAATATTTGAATGAGGAGAGCTGCTATCACCTCAAAACCTAGCCAGACTTGAAAGCCGTGGCACCCCCACCTTGGAAGGTTCTGAATTGGTTGGTCTGAGATGGGGTCAAGGAATCAGTAATTTTTTACACCTTCTCCTGCCCTCTACTTAAGACAAGGAGACAGGACTTATAGACTTGTCATTTATCCTGGCAATTCTAGTGGACAGACTGGACATACAGAACATCCTCTTTCCCTGCTAACCTGAAAGAATGAATTCAGAGCCCTTGGCATTTTACTCTTTCAAAAAGGGATCCCCTAAGGTAGGAACAAAGAAGCAAAACAAAGACAAAACACAACATAAACAAGGAAAATGCTCTTCGTAGTAAATTCTACTTTATGTTCTCATGAGGCTTTAACATTTTAAGAGTGTTCCTCTTACCTGTATTGCATTGTTTCCCTCTCCAACCAGAAGGACAAGAGCAAACGTTTGGTCGAATGCATTTTCCTCCATTCATGCACATGGGATCACAGATACCTTCAGGGAAAGGGATGAAACAGCCCTCAAATAGCAATACTTTTGCTCTTTCATGTGTTTGCTTTACCTGTGCTTGGCGAATACATTCAGCGGTGTCTTACTTTTTTGGCATCTTCTACCGGTGTATCCGTCACGACAGGTGCACACATTATTTCTCATGCAGCGGCCGCCATTCTTACAGGGAGGGTGACAAATAGCTAAAAGAACACATGGCAGCAATCTGTGAATATTACATCTCCGATTATTATATATTACATATTGCCTCATGTGCTTGTTATCTATGAGGTCATAAGGCAGAGAAATGTGCTATTAAAATAAAAGATCACAACTGCAAGTCATTAAAACCATCCTTTCTAAATCATAAAATCCAATGCTCATAGCTCTAAGCAGCCAGTGGATTAGCACAATTTGAAATGTATTGATGAAATGTTCATAACAAACGGCATCTTTGGTATTATAGTGCTTAAATTATGAACCTGATCTTTTATTTCACCGTTCTTGGAAGTAAAGAGTGAAATGATCGGGGCAGAACCAAGAAAATAAGTCAAACCCTGGTTCAAAATAAGAAATGCATCTATTCCTGTGGAAATTAGAAAAATCTCAACAATCTGTCACATGATTTTTGGAAAATAATTTTAAGTTGACTTGAATACCTACTGAGGTCATAAAGGCAGAGCTTTATATGTGATTTATTTCTGTGAATGCTTAGTGAAAAATCCTTTCAACAGTAATTCCTTGGCTTTGTTAGGACTATTTATTGGATAACCTTGACTATGTTGTACTAGTATCTTCTGTGTATATGATTCTGCTCCATAGAATTCAAAAGTTAATATTTATTACCTTTTTTGAGAGGATTTTTATTGCTTCATGTTTCTTCCAGAATGACAATTAAACGCCTTTATTAAAAAAAATGATAAGCAAAACTGTCTGGAAATTTTAAATCTTATTTTTTCCCTGACGATAATAAAGATCATATTATTTCTTCTGCATCTTCTGCAGCATGTCTTAAAGACCATTGTACTGGGGCACCTGGGGGGCTCAGTCGGTCAAGTGCCTGACTCTTAATTTGAGTCATGATCTCTGGTCATGATCTCAAGGTCGTGAGATTGAGCCCCACATTGGGCTCTGCACTGGGCATGGAGTCTGCTTAAGATTCTCTCTCTCCCTCTACCTCTGCCCTTCCCCCCCGCAAAAAAAAAAAAAACCCTAAAAAACCAATTGTACTATTATTTATGGTAGCTAGCCATGCACTTACAGTATTACGTCTCACTTGTTCCTTACATCAACTGTCTAGTTCAAACCTGAAAGTCAGGAAGTCTGATCCTGGAGATTTTAAGTAAATTCCAAAATCCATGCTAGCTAGAAGTTTTAGAGGCTACCTTACTCCAAAACCTGCCAACATGACATATGTTCAACAGATAAATTTTAGTTTAATAGTTAATAATTTAGAGATTTCCTCCTTTCCCAGTTATTTGGTTGGCATATAAATTTTAGAGAAGTTTTCTCACTGTATCTTGCATCTGCTGCAAGGAGCATGAGAGTTATCAGCTTTTTAATACCCTCTTATGTTCTCGGTCAAAACTACACCTACAGCTCATAAATACGGGTTTAGACGTAGTTGCTTGGTTTTCAAGGTTTGCCTTAACTTAGTCTTTACTTCTTCCCATTTCACAAACTGGCTCCTTAAAGGAAATCTTAATTAGAAAAACTCATTTGCTTTGAAGCTAGTACTTCAGCGATGGTTTCTTCTCTAGCTCAAGTGCAACCTAAGAATCCTAGCCAACCTCCAAATAAAAGAAATGAAATCACATCGAAGTATAACATGGCAAGGAAAGTGTATGTTTTAGGAATTAAATTATGACAGGTTCTGACATGTTTCTACTAAGAATCTACTCTGCGTTTTGCATAAACTCAAAGATATGAAGATGTAGAAAATACATTTTAAATTTAATTTATTGACATTCATTCATGCCTACACTGTCAGCCTCAGGATGTGCTCATTATTCCAAAAAAAATTGTAGCATTACTATACCAAGGAAAGTGTTAAAATAGCAGGCCACGAAGGGGGAAATGATTCGTCTTTATGTGCCCATATCACCTTGCACAGTGCTGTGCATAGCTAGCTTTTCATAAATGTTTAATAACACTAAAGCTGAAAGACAATAAGATAATAGTAGACCTTAGATTGGCCATTAATCAAACACTTTTGTTGCAAGGGCCATAAAAATGACACCACTACACACAACAGACTGCAAGAGAAGTTTGCTTATTTGGTTCAGACCTCGATCCTACAAAACTACACAGACAAGGTCAGGAGCCGAATATATGTTGAATAAATACAAATATTTTACATAATAACTCATACATTTCCAAGATCTGGTCATTTGGTGACCACAATGGCAACATCACAAGAAATAGAGAAAAAAAATAGCATCTTCCCCTTTGAGACTTGTCTTATGCTTACTCTGAGTTCTGTTTATGCCTTTCCCTTTTTATTTAGAAAGAAAGAATAATTACCATTCTGACACTGTGCACCAAAGAATCCATTTGGACAGAGGCAAGTGTTTGGCTTATTACAGGAACCACCATTGAGGCAAACAGGGTCACACAAAGCTAATGAACGGCAGGGGAAAGAGAGACCATAAAAGTTTTATTATTTAAAAAATGAAAGCTGCACTGAAGTACAAATGGTGCATAATGAAATATTTTATTTTTACTGCAAGTAAAACCCATAAACTATAATTAATTTGACTTTGCCAAACATAAGAGGAATGAAATAACTGTATAATAGCTTTGAAAGTCTGTTCATTAAGTTTACAAATAATACCAAGCTAGGAATATGGAGGTTATGATTAGAATTCAGAATGCCCTCTGTAAGCTGAAAAAATGATGAGAAATTAGAAGACATTTCAACAGCACTAACTGGATGGTCTGTAATCTGCTCAAATACATGGGGCCAAATGTGTAACTCTTTAAGTCTCCTTCCTCATTTAAATAGAAACACTGCACTCAAGTCCTAGCATGCTCAAAAGCATTCTGTTTTTGCTTCTTTACCTTTGTTCCACCAGTTCTATTTTTAACCCAGACTTTACCCATCCTCCAAAGCCTACCTCAATACTATTTTCTTCCAAACTGTACTTGCCAGACTGAATTTCTGTCTTCTCTGCTTCCAAGAACTGTGCGTTAATTACATTACTTATTATAATCCAACTTGTATCATAGTCTTTTTGAATAACTGTATCCTGTGTCTCCTTCACTAATGATGTACTATTTGAAGACATGGCAAAAATCACATTGATCTTTGTTCCCCCTTGCATCATGCTTCACACATAGTTGGCAAGCTATAAGCATTAAATTAAATTTATGTTGAGAAAAGTCATTAGATCACAATGGATTAGATTATACACAGATAACTGCAAACATGCTGGCAAAGAAGTAAGCCTGATATTGGGGTAAAGAAACAGAATAATGGGATGGTGTACCTTAATTGCTTGAATGTTTCATGAAACAGAATGTCTGTGTTGTGATAAAAAAAAAACTTGAAAGAGATCTAGGAGATGTAATACAGATTTGTTTCTCTCCACTATAAGGCAAGTGGATGATGGAAATATAAAGGAAAAAAAAAAAAAAGACTGGTTGGGCCTGGATAACAGTAAAGCTGAAATACTCTCTATGGTCTGATACAAGAAGAAAAAGAATCAAAAGACAGGGTTTTAATAAAACTTCATACCAATCTTGTCAGATTAGCTTTATGCTTTGGGGTGCTGGTCTTTAGGATATTGGGGTGCACCTTAAATTTGTTTTAACTGATTTATTCATTGAACGTATTTCTGATTTTACCTGTACCACAAGTAGGTCCATACCAGCCAGGCTTGCACTGGCAAATATCTGGTGTAAGACATTCACCTCCATTTTCACAGTGCCTGTTACAAACCACTAAGGTTGTAGAATAAAAATAAAAGCAAGGTAGATTAGGCTTGGAACTGGCCATATTATTGGCTATTACCTAGCTAGCTCGTAGCTGCCAATCACATCCTCTAATCAATAAGATCAGAGAGAAAAATAAAAATAACTTATTCTTTGGCTTTAAATGGTCTCTAATTCTCACATTCAGCTATTTTTTGCTAATAGAGTTGGGGAAGGAAGAAAATCATTGAGCTGAATGGTAAACAAGAGTTGGCTATTTGAGAAAATTGTTAGTTACTAATGAAAATAATCATAGATATAAATTAAACAAGATAAACTTATATGCAAATCAACAAACTGGAATTCTTATTATTATCTCAAAGAAATGGTCACGGATAGGGTCAAGAAGAGAGTTGCTTCTAAGAACAAACTTCTTTATCTTAGTACTGGCACCCAGGGCTCCCGGTGGCATGCAGAATGAGAACTGTCAGAATAAATCATGAATGTATGTCCTTTAACTAGGCTTTGGGTTTATCTTAGTATTAAAGCCATCAACTATTCAAAGGAGCAGTTTCCTTACATTAGGCTGCAAGAGAGTTTTGCTTACTTGTTTCACACCTTGGTCCTATAAAACCATAAGGACAAGTGCAGAGATTTCCAGCCAAGCAGGTGCCACCATGTTGACAAGGTGGACTACAGTGTTCTGCAGACACAGATTATGTTATTAAGTCAGCTTTGAATTAGGAAAAGGTCAGTTTATATTTATGAATCACAGCGACAAGAAACTTTCTTGTAAGAGCAATTTATAATAAACTCCGTTCTCTTTTACTATGAAATTTAGTTCTGTGGGATTGACTATGTAAGTTCATACTCTAAAAACACCAACAAATCATCAGCATGTTTTGGTTTATAAAACTTCTGGTTAGCTGGATGGAAATGCATCATCTTGGGGTTCTTCTGAGAAGTGAGACTTGGACTTACACATTCCTGCCCTAAAAATGGAATACTCCTATATTTCCACAATTATTTTCATATGCTATCGATATTGAGTGTTTCTCTTAGTTCACTCTGGATTTATTTTAATTTGTTAATTTGTAACTTGCCTTGTCATGAAAGTATTTAGTGTGGCTCTTAGTTTATTAGTAGTTATTTGTACCATCTATCAAAGTATATTCTTTAAAATATTAAAAATAACAAATGTGTTCTTTTAAAATATTATCCATTTTTAAAATGTCATTTCATTAACTCTCCTCCTAAGATTTCAACCAAAATAATAAAATTATATGGCTATAGACATGTTTTTGAAATTCACTTTTTAGGGTTCTTTTTACTACCTAATATGTTCTAATTATTTGGTATTCAGCACTTTCTTGGAGCCATGTTTGACAAGTCATTTAATAATCAGGTGTCCTTTGCTTGAAACTAAAATAAATGTAGGGATATGGCACCTTATAACTAAATCTCAAAAATATTACTTCTGAAGACAATTTTACCAAGGACAAATAAGCTTTACTCTTTGGATGTCTAATTTTAGAAATTTAAGTTTTTAGAAGCTTCAAATAAATTATTTTTAATAAACATTAAAAAGCTTAGACTTCCCCGCCAGCATTAACGAGTATATATTAGTACAGACATAGTAAAACTGAATTATCTTTAAAAAAAGCTTTAAAGGAAATAGTGTTATTTTGCTTCTTTTATTTGATTTTTAATTTGAATTATCACCTTCATCACAGGTTGCTCCACCATGCCCTGGGGCACATTCACAAACGTTAGGCTTAATACATTTTCCATGGTTTTTGCAATCAGGATGACATACAGCTGTATAAAATAAAGTTCATGTTTTAGAAATGTCAATTATCCATTAAATTCATTATGCAAACTAGTGAGTGCTATACCTACCAGTTTGGCAGTTAGAACCAATGTAGCCAGGTTTACATTTGCATATGTTTGGGGCAACACATTCCCTGCTTTTTCCACATGGGTGTCTACAAATGGCTGCAAAAATCAACGAAAAAAGGCTGAATTGTTGATACAATATATATACATATTGCCCTTAGACTTACTTATAGGAAAAGTCATATTCTCTGAAATTGGAAAATTTTGAGGCTGCTTATTGAACACGAACCACTGCATTTATCTATAAAATTATTTTTTCCCCTTGTATTTGTTTTACTACTAGAATGACTGACAAACATGACTAATACAGTCAGAAAGAAGTACCATATGTGGTAATTACTCCCAAAGCCTGATGTTGAAGGTGGCTGCTAGTCATAAATGGGATTACAGTCTTTTTTCAGAGGTCAGTAAAGTTTCAGATGCTAATCAGATAAATGCTGGTAAATGGCAGGAATAATCAATTTCAAAGAGCAAGATGCTAGGAACACATCATAAGTTTATAGGTTTGTATTCCTTAAGCTTCTTTAACTACCTGATATATTCTATTAGGCATTTAACATTTTTCTGAGGTAACTGAAATGTATGTGATTGTTTTGTTTTGTTTATTAATAATATGGAGTTTTATATTATAAACATGTAAGTATTGAAAGTTATTATTATCACTATTTCTACAAAAAAAACAAAAACAGACAGAAAAAAGTACCTCTCAGTAATACTGAGAACAAAGAAATACACACCCCAACAGCTCTATTACTTGTTAATCTCAAATCAAAACACAAATAACACAAAACAAAGTAACAAAATACCAACGCGAAATAGCTTCTGCAGTATCAAAGCCAAAAATTTGATTTGCATCAAAGAAAACAATACTGATAATTGTGAAAAGAAGTAAACGCTTCTTTCAAAATTAAAGTGATGCCCAACTTGTTTTATTCTCAAAAGCTGGAGGAATTACAGAGAAACCTAGTTTATGAAAATAAGTGAATACACCACAATTAGTAATTTAAAGTGCTAAATGCCCACTGTGAGCTGAAAAGAACTCAGACCACAATGTTATTCACATCCTTATTTTATCTCTTTAGTTGCTTAATACTAGGCAAGTCAGTTAGCCCTCTAAGGCTCTGCTTTCCTATCTGCATAATGGGAAAATAACACTCCATATGTGGAGTCTTTATGGATTATATGACATAATTGATAAAGAATGTTTCTATAGACCTCGGAACACAGTAGGTACTCAAAAACATGTTTATAATATATTATATAGTTATGGTACTATTTGACATTATTTTTAAAAATAACTCAGGAACACCCATGTTAACTTTTTTTTGAAGTATGAAGAGGATATACCCAAATAATAAATAAATATAGTGAATAGAAATTGGTGAACTAAATGGAGTAAATAGAAATTAATAAGTAGAAAACCATCTCTTTTTAATTACTTAAATGTGAACTAGTTTTCTTTGCATCTTCTGAAGCGTTTTCGTACTACCTCTGCAATTGATACCATCTCCATAATATCCAAACGGGCAGCGTCCACATCGGAAGTGACCATCTGTGGTTGGCACACAAGGAACACCAAGAAAACAAGGTGATTCAGCACAAGTTGATATTTTGGTCCATCCAGGCTTTTCTGGTAAAATAGTGATGGCTCTGGTAACTGATGAGACAAACCCATCCTTATACTGCGTGAAACCTTGGGCAGACCTGTAAATTTGAGAATTATGCCCTCCTGTCTCTGTTTGGATGGTGCTCTGTATAATATCTTTTACTTCACCATGGGAACTGTTTGGGTTAATGCTTAAAGAACTACGGTTGTTCACGGACACTCCCAATTCCTCCAGACTGAGATCTGTACTGATAGTATGATCCGCCTGTTCAAAATCTGATATCTGATGGGAAATAATGTTCTTTGAATTATTCATTTGAGTTGTAACTAATTTTAATGAGAAGTGCAAGATGTCGCTGGTTGTGTCCAAGAACTTTTTGATAGTAGCAGGACTGTGGGTAAAGTTTGTACCGGATGGTGAATGATCTGTTGATGGTGGCTGAAATTTTATATCTAAAGAACCAAAAAAGAAAAAGAAATGTCAGTCAATAACATTTATTAATATTCTGCTCTTTCCACAGTATTTAACATGAAGTAATTCATTCCTTCATCTAAGGTCTATTACAGGTATACCATTATACTAGGAGCTGTGCAGTAGTAAGAAGTCATCATACAGTTCCTGCCTTCAAGGAATTTATAGTCTATTTGGATATACCAGGTGCACAGAATGTTAAACAATGTAAAAGGTAAAGAACAATAACTAATAATTTTATTAGGAGTTGGAAATAGCCAACAAACATTTATTGACCACTTCATACTCTGAGGCTCAAAGCAAAGGAAATTGCTCACGTTTGTATTCCTGACATGTGAGCAGTTCAATAATAAACTGAAGCAAATTTTAAATTATACAAACATACTATGTATAATTTTAAACTAAGAATTTGAAATCTCAATGAGATAAATATGTTTTTTGGCAAAATATAAATGATTAAATTGAAGAAGAGATAGAGGAGTTGATACAACTGCAATGAAAGAAACAAAAATAATCTAAAATCACCCCCAGATATGAAGCCAAGACAGATGATCTAGTTGAAATAAAATTTCCAAATTATCAAGGAAAGAATATTTTATAAAACCTTTGCAATACACAGAAAGAGATGCAAAGTTTTATAAACATTTGATCAAGTGGCATAATCCTATAGTCAATATCATTTATGAAAATACATAAGCATTTTAAATGAACTACTAGCAAATCAAATGCAGCAATGTAGTTACAGACTACTACATCAGAATGAAATAGACTTGTATCTCTACTAACCGAATTACATTACATAATTTTGTTATGATATTACTAAAGAAAGCACGGGATTTAACTTTAAAATAATGTTAAAAGGTAATTTGATGCAATTTTCTGTTGAAAACATTCTGAAAAAGTTAGCCTAACAAAAGGTTAACAGAAATTATAGCAAGTAATAAATGATGCTGAAAAACCATTTGACAAAATTTAAAAACCACTTCAAATGAACCATGAGACGATGGGCTCTGAGAAACAAACTGAGGGTTCTAGAGGGGAGGAGGTGGGGGGGATGGGTTAGCCTCATGTTGGGTATTAAAGAGGGCACATTCTGCGTGGAGCACTGGATGTTATGCACAAACAATGAATCATGGAACACTACATCAAAAACTAATGATGTAATGTATGGTGATTAACATAACAATAAAAATTTAAAAACCACTTCTATTTTAAAACTACAAAGAATTCTGAGAAAGCAACAAATGGAAGGAAAATCCCTTAACTGGATGAAGGGTTTCTAGCAGAAACCTACCCTGATATCATACTTTATGGTGAAACATGAGAAGAATTTCCATTAAGACCATTGAGAAACAATTCCCTGACTACATACTTTGCATTGGAGGTTCCAGCCATTACAATGAGGGCCCAAATTTGAGAGCCGGGACTGCAGTCAGACTGCTCAGGTTGAAATTTCCCTTCCTTTACAAACTCTTATAATCTGAAGAGAATACCTAACCCATCTATGCCTCTGTACAGATGAGTAACATCTGTAAAATGTAAATAATTAACAGTTACTGTCTATAGCTATTGAGAGGACTGAATGAGATCATATATAAATAACAGTTGTCTACAGTGCTGGTATATCATAAATAGACTAAATCATAATTACCATAATAAGAAAGTAAATAAGAGTAAGAGACAAACTCACTATTGGCAAGAGGTTTTGTCTATTTATAAAACCAAGAAAGAGAATCAACTATAAAAATAGTGTAAATAAGAGTGTTTAATAAGGCAACTGGATACATGAAAAAATCAAAATCCAGATAGCTTTCCTATATTGCAGTAATCGACAAAGATACCTTGCAAAATAAGTAAGTGCAGTGGTAATCTTGCAAGATGAATAGCTAATACTACAAAAGGCAAAAGCATAAAGAAAGCTAATGTAAAATGTGTAAGGTCTTTGTGAAGACAATCAGAATATTAATTGAATAAATCAAGAGTTATAAAGACAGCACCGTAGAAAAGAAAAGGCCTTATGAAATAATGAGCTTCTTGTAACTTTTAGGGTTTGAGTTGATGTTGAATGACCAGGGAGTTACAAAATACAACTTTGAAAGGGTCACTTCCAATCATAAGCTTCTCTGAAATGACCTTAAATATCATTTGTTCATTATACAACATGCATCACTTTTCTAGAATATAAGCCAAAGGAGTCAATGGATTAGCAAGAGAAAGAACAATTTGTAAACTGCATTGTATTATCTTAGGTGATCTTTCTGAAAAGAAAAATTCCTAAGGAATAAATATGTTGGTCTTCTGGAAAATAAAAGGGAGGTATTACTCATCCTTAGATTTTAGCAAGACCATTACTTACTAGAAGCATTTCCATTTGTTGACTTAACACGCCTCTCTCTCTGTACGGCATTTTTACCATTCTCTTCCTTAGTTTCACTTTTATTAGAACTTGTAAGAACCACAGTATGTGTAGTAGATTCATGTAAAAACTGTGTTTCAACTGTAGATGTATGCATGAAAAACAGATTACACTATTATAAAACCAAAATACTGTGAATAAGAACATACAATAAAAATGTCACCGGATTGAACTCTTCACAAATCTGATTACAGAGCTAGCTTAAATGTCGCCTCTTGAGAAAATCCTTAGGTTATGGACTGACTTGTGTCCCATCGAATTTATTTGTGTTAAAGGCCTAACTCTAAATGTGACTGTATTACCTTTAAGGAGGTAATTAAGGTTAAATGAAGTCATAAGTGGGGCCCTAATCCAATAGGACTGGTGTCCTTTTAAGAAAAGGAGGATGCACATGTGAGGACACAGTAAGAAGGGGGCCATCTGTCAGCCATGGAGAAGCCAGAAACCAACCCTGCTGGCACCTTGATCTTGAATTTCCAGCCTCCAGAACTCTGAGGAAACAAATTTCTGTTGTTTAGGTAACCCTATCTGTGCTATTCTGGTATGGCAGCCCGATGTGACTAACAGATGTTCCTATGGTCTCATACCCACCCAACCAATTTCATCCATCTGTGTTCTCCCACAGAGCTTGGTCCTTGATACTGACTTATGTGTCTCTTTCCTCTTCTAGTTAGCAACCTCAAGAATAAGAACGGTGCTGTATTGACTTTTATGGTCAGTGACTCTGGTGCCTGCCATAAAACTAAGTAAACAATTCCAACAAGAAAAAAAAATATTTTGTATTAACAAGCATCTTCCTAAATACACAGATGCCTCTGACAGAGTTGAGAAACTAATTAATCACTCATGTGTAATGGGACTTGGTTCAACCTGCTTTCCTCTTAAGTTCCACTTGATACAGGTTTTATTCAGGGACTGAGTCTCTGTTTGCAAAAGGCTGATCTTAGATCACTTTAGTGCACGGAGTGAAGGGTGTGATACTGTTGAGTATTTGGGACGGGGTATTGGGGGGGAAATGTGAGTGGCTGAGATAGTAGGGAATTCCCCTTACCAACCTGCCCTATGCTCCTCATATCTATTACCTCTAGTGCTAGATTGCCCCACTCCAATCTGAAGCACAAAGTGACATATTTCTCATCAAAATGGGGTCTTATTCACTTAATGATACCAAAATATGGTTCTTTGACTCTGTTTTCTATAATTAACTTTCCTCTTTTAAGCTTTTAAAAGGTTGATATCCACCAATTTTTGTCTTCCTTTCCCTTAGTGTTCTCTTTGGGCAATTTCATCCATGACGGATGACCCTAAAAACTGCATCTTTCACTTAATCTTCCCTCCTGAGCTCCACTTGGAGTCACCTCAGTCTCCATGCATCCATGCTGAATTCATGCTTTCCCTTCCCAAACCACTTCTTCCTTAGATGTCATGTGGGTCATGTGTCTTAGTCAGCTGAGCCTACCATAATGAAATACCATAGACTGAGTGTCCTAAACAACAGGAGTTTATTTTC
This sequence comes from Callorhinus ursinus, assembly GCF_003265705.2. Classification (NCBI taxonomy): domain Eukaryota; kingdom Metazoa; phylum Chordata; class Mammalia; order Carnivora; family Otariidae; genus Callorhinus; species Callorhinus ursinus. The sequence continues at coordinate 29,468,598 of NW_027397074.1, forward strand.
CTACCATTCTGGAGGGTAGCAAGTTCAAGATCAAGGTGCAGGCCCATTCAGTTCCTGGTGAGCCTCTCTTCCTGGCCACCTTCTCCTGTGTCCTCATGATTTACTGCATAGCAATGCAAATACCAATTCTACACACCCATTTGCCTAAACTGAGCAAGTGGAACTTAGTAACACTCTTTCCCTCTCCATGCTAATCCCAATCACTGACCACAGACCATCAACTTGCTTCTTTAGGGTTTCTTTCAACCACTACCTCCTCATCCAAGCTCAGAATATCTTGATGTCTTTCCTATTTATTTGTAATATTGCCTTAGCTTTTCTTCCCACCTTCAGACTTGCACAGTTCCTTACCCATAACTGGTCCATCCTCCATTCTGCTCTTGAGTAGACTTCTCAGATGTAAATTGTATCATGTTTCTCATGGTTTCTCAGTGATCTGGCCACTGGCTAGGTCTCTAGCTTTAAACGTTGTAGCAGTCCCTCTTACCCTCTATATTTTAAGGATGCTTAATTATTCATAGTGCCCAAGTGTGCTGTGCTGTTACATGCCTCTCCACCTTTGTTCGTGATGTTTCTTCTGCCTAGAAAGCTTTTCTCTCTCTTGATTGGACACATCAGTTAGCTGTAATGACACTTGCTTTTTTAAAACTTTTCATTCTCCCTCCAGGTAGACGTGATTCCCTGTGTGGTATTCCTACTATTCTCTCTAGGCACTTCTATCAACAGGCACAGAACACCATATTGAAGTATGGTGATTACATGTCAGACCCCCCGGTATTACACTCAAACCTATTAGGTCAGAGGGCATGTATTATCTATTTTTGCATCCGCCACATCCAGCTTAGTGCATGACACTTAACGAATACATACTGAATGAATACATGAGTAAAGAGATAATAGAACTGTGAGATTTGGATTAATTAAATGGAGCAAAAAACATTTCAGAAAACAGGGACTTTTTACCATGACATATTTTCCCATCACCATGAAATCCTTTTGGACATGCACCACAATGATAGGAGCCAAAGGTATTGAGACACTCTGCTCCTGGAAAGCAAGGCCTGGATTCACACTCATCAACATCTTCCTGGCAATTTTTGCCTAAACAAAATATAGATAGAGAGTTCAAATGATTTATTTTGAAAAACATTAGATGTCCCATTAAGTGCTCATTATTTGATTTCTTTTACTTGAAGATATTTTACTTTTACTTTCCTAAAGATATCTTTACTTCTTTTACATTAAGGTATGTCCTACAAACTCCAGAAAAGCTGTCATATAATTAAGAGGAATGTACTAATTTTAAAATTTACAACAGAGTTAAACATAGTCATTAATTAGATTCCATTTAACATTAAACAAGACCTTCCAAGTACATAAGATTTTCCCTATAAAAAAGAAGACAAAAAGGCCATTAATATTTTAAGGCAAAAATTTACCATATTACAGCTGCAATTTTTACTTTGTTAAAAAAACTCAGGGAATTTTTAAGAAGTTATTAGAATGGTTGCCTGCTTAGCTTAAGGACAACTTAGTGCAGTTATTGCATTAGCTGTGAAAAACCATGAAAATTTTATAGCCTGCTAGGAAAAGTTAGTCTTTCCTCAGTAAAATTTTTTGAGATCGTGTTGCTTTCTGAAATGTGTAAAAACTTATTTGAATAAATATATTCAGTCATTTACTCATTAGAGTAAAATCCATGAAACAATCAACATTTGAATTCTTTCAAATGTGGTCTGTAGCCCAACAGTCCAAAATGATAAAAATTTTTATTTTATTTTATTTTAAGATTTTATTTATTTATTTGAGAGACTGAGCAGGAGGAGGGGCGGAAGGGGAGGGAGAAGGGCAAGACTACTCCTCGCGGAGCCCAGAGCCTACGTGGGGTTCTATCTCAAGACCCTGGGTGGCTCAGTCGTTAAGCGCCTGCCTTCGGCTCAGGTCGTGATCCCAGGGTCCCGCGGTCGAGGCCCACATCAGGTTCCTTGCTCCATGGGAAGCCTGCTTCCCACTCCCTCCCTTCTCAATTCCCACTCCCTCCCTTCCCCCTTCATCTCCCACTCCCCCTGCTTGTGTTCCTGCTGTCGCTATCTCGCTGTCTCCCTCAAAAAAAAAAAATAAAATATTAAAAAAAAAAAAAAGACCCTGAGATCATGACCTGAGCTGAAATCAAGAGTCACACATTTAACTGACTGAGCCACCAAGGTGCCCCTAAAATTTTTATTTTAAAATGCTAAGAGAATTAGAAGACACCTAAATATCCTGCCCCTGCCTAGTTCCATTATAATGTTAAAATAGACGCTTTCAAGGAAAATATATCAGCTCAATAATTGCATATTTACTTATTTAACATTTATATGTATTTAAATTAGAGGAAATATTGGTATGACCTATAAAAAGCCTTGGGAAAGTAAAAGTTGTCATTCATATACTTAGTTAAGGTTTCTAGAATCAGATATTTTAGGATAATTAATGAGTTAGCAAATTCCATTTGATTTCAACTCTAACTTTATATCATGATCTTTTAAGTGAATGAATTATCAACCTTTCTTAAATGATAATTTTTACATTTCCCATGGCAAATTTCTTCATTATTCCATATTATATTTCAATAGAATACATTTAAATATATTTCTACCTACCAAATTTAGACAGAAATGTTTAGGAACCTGCAAAATACAATATAGACATAGAATATTGCCATTAAAATTATAAAAATGGGCAAAATTATAAGAGTATATATAAGTAATATACAATAATAAAAGGAAATGGGTAGCAAATATATTTGTGATGACTTACTAGGCTTTTTAAATGTATACTAAAATCTTTAGGACCATACACTTGCTTGAGTAATCTGTAGATTACTTGGAAAGCCAAAGAGCTCTCCTTTCATCTGTTCACATACTAATTTCACTCGTGAAGAACCAAAACTTACCTTTGAGTTCAGGCGGACATACACAGGAATAACTGGTAAATCCACTAATACATCTGCCAAGGCCACAGGGGTTTGCATGGCACTCAGTGACGTTCACTTCACAGAGAACCCCCTGAAAGCCAGGCAGGCAGACGCACAGGTACATTCCACTTCCTGGAGGGAATTTCCTATCTGACACACATGATCCACCATTCAAGCAATCACAAGACTTCACAGTCACCTCCAAAAGGAACAAAAAGTAAATGCCTTACTTTTCAATAAAATTAGCATCAGTTTATGCCCCAGAAATTGTGATAGGCATGTATGTTTATGTGCAAGTAAGAGCAGATCACAAGTTTTGCAAAAAAAAAAAAAAATATATATATATATTTAATGTAAAAGAGTATTTTAAAATATTTAATAAAGTAATTATGCCAACTTTCAAGAGCATAGCCAAAATACAAATGCTTGGAATAATTTTTTAAAATGTTACAAGATGATCGATCAATTTCTATAATGCATGCAGCACAAAAAATCCATAAGGTGTAAAGCAGTTCGTCAGTCACCCGAGTTATCCCAAAATACAGAGAGTAAACAGTCACTTGAATTATGTGGTTAACATGACATAGTACACAATTGCACTTCATACCATTACTTCTGTATGAGTGTGTCCCAAATGTCGAGTGAATACAGTGCACAAAAACATAGTATTAATAGCTCATGACTGATAATATCAAAAGAATGGTCAATAAAAAATGACTTTACTTGAAGGAAAAGGGTATAATTATCCATCTTAGGTTGAGCATAGGTCTTTCAGAGAGGTAGACATGAATGCATTCTTTATCCTTATCATAGTTAAGTACAGGCGAAAATGACCTAGGAATTAGTCATTTAGCTCCATGCTCTAGACTTGAGACTCTCCTTAAGATTTTAAATTCTGACAAAAACAGCATTTTGGCAGTTTAGTTTTCCATGAAATGTTGAGTAATTTAGTTCCTCCTTACAAATTAAGAATTATATTTCAAGTTTAAAATAGATACCGATATTGCTAATTAATTCAGTGGCATTTATGTAATGATAAATATTACCATAATCGTGACTCTTGTCTCAGCACTGCAGCCATCGTTAAAACGTAAAGTGAATTGCTGCGGAGTTTTGGACTCTGGTTTCCATGTAAGAAGTCCTGTAGAGGAAACATTTGCTCCTTCAGGACCTGAGTCCAAGGTAAAATGGATGTCAGAACCTTCAGGATCCAAGGCCGTGAACTGGTACACAAAGTTCTCCCCCAAAAATGTCTGTAATTTGTCTTGCGGTATTTGAATCACTGGGGGTTGGTTGTCTGCCACAGAGAAAACATTTACTTTGTACTTGTGTAGAAAAAAAAAAAAAAGGAAAAGTATGATACCGAGAGCTCCCACTGGAACATTCTGATGAAGTTCAAACTCTGCTAACACTTCCATTACCTACCTTGGCTTTTTTTTTTTTTTTTTTTACATTCAAAATAAGTTCAATTGCATTCTTAGAAAATGTAAAAGTAACTGACAGGTGCAAGACTTGAAACTTTGGTACTTTGAGAGTGTAAAAAGCACTCTGAACAGAGCATAAAATACATAAACACATTTGCATTCCCCAAACTGAATGCCTCTCCTTTCCTATCTGAAATTACTTCTCGATGTTGACCAATTCAACTACTTTCTCTTTCACTCTCTCTTCTTTGTCCTCTACCCTTTCCAGCTTTTCTTTCCTCCTCAACACCTTTTTTTCTTTATTTCTGCTTTATTCTCCATGACTGGACTGTTCATTTGACTCCCCTGACTTTTCCTCACTGTACCTGTCTCCCCAGTTATAACTGGGGTCCATAGAGTCACGGCAATCCTCTGCTCCTCAGAGGTCTTTCCTGCTGCCAAACTCACTTGTGGAATGCTGGTTATTTCAGAGGACAGAGAGGGCTCCCTTTGTGCTCAAGTAATGCTTTAAAACATATTTTTATATTGTCACATTAAAAAATGTCCCCCTTCCTTGCCAACTGGCTTAACAGATAGAAAGGATAGCCTTTTTCACTGCGCTGGGCACAAACACACTCAGCTTGCATCAACAAAGCACTGATGCCAAGGGAATGTAGTCCTGGCTCCTGTTCTGCCCTCATATATCTTTATACAATTTACTGATTTTAATTTCCTCACCCCTCAATATGAGAAACTTGGGACAGATGATATTTCCAGACCTCTTGTATCCTTGAGCACTGTAAATCTATGATGAGTCAGTCATACCCAAGCCATTAAAAACATAGACATCAATTCAGAAGTTATTGTGTGTTTCCCTTGTCTCCTGCACTAAATTCTTCTCCAAATTTTCATTGTTTTCCTATAACACCCCGTGAGTCTTGCACCTGAGCAATGAATCATCTGACAAATGGTCTAACACAGTCATGAAATTTGTATATACAGTAATATATATAGTGATGTTACAAAGCACAGTATAAATATAAGGTTTTATGACTCAGATAAAATTACATGGGGATGGGGGCAGGGAATAATTATAACTTGTATTTTATGATGCCTGGTCTTTTGAGGAAAGAGAACAAAGAAATAGCTATGTGGAATTACATATAGTTGTACTTAAGGAAGTGAAGAAATTAGATGGTACATGACTATGATGTGGGGTGTTTTTTTTTTGGGTGGGACTAAGTATCCAGACATTATCTGGACCCACTATTATATTCATGGAGTCACAGAATAGTGGGGCTAGAAGGCACTTAATAGATTACTGAATCCAGATAATCTTACTTAACAGGTGATGAATGCATGGCCTCTGGAATTTAAACAGCTAAATGTCTTGTCACAAAACTAAAAAGAAGTAAGGCTAAGAATAGGATATAGAGTTTTGGCCTCAAAGTAATGTTCTCTTTCCACCCACCAACCTTTACTAATGGACATTTTATGTACTTACATAGTACTTGAGAGCCCATTTTGTTAGCAGCTATTTGACTTGTACAAACTGTGTGTAACTGAATTAACCATTCCATTTCTTCCATTAATAATTCACATTTGCTTTCAGTAACAAATATTAAAGTGAAAATCCCATACCCTATTGCAGTATAATCGTAGAAATTACATAAAATAACATTTCATCTTATATTACATTCAAGCAAAGTAAATCATGCAGTTAGGAAAGATCCTAAATTAAACACAGTGTTCATCTTATATACATTTATGTAACTCATGGTTTAAAATCACTTAAAAATATCTTGTAGAGAAAATATTTGGATTAATAAAGATTAACTTACTTTCTAAAAATGACCAAGCAAATTTTGAAATTTTTGGTCTACAAATCAAACAAGGGCTGGTAGGATTTTTATCTCCTTCAGTGTAGCAGAGTCCATCAATAATGCATACATTTTCCTGATGGAAATTTTAAAAAGAGAAAAACAATTAAGATGTCGTTATAGTTAGTGTTTAGGAAAAAAATGTACATAGAAAGCTAGCACCATATATGTTGGTGATGCCAGTGAGAGCATATTATAAGTCTGCTTTGGTTAGGAAACATTTTTCCATATGTCCTAATCATAAATGTATGTTAGAAAACAGATCATTTCCTTTTTGTGTAAATGCCTGTGGAACTGATCAATATGGAGGGAATAAGAAAATACATACAGCTTTATCTCTGTGTAGAATTATAGCTTATATATAACATCGAACAAAACCTGTCTTTTCTTCTTTTTTGTTTGTTTGTTTTGTTTTGTTTTACTGCTAATTCAGGCTGGAAATACTCTATTAATAAAGACATGAAACAATTTTCCCCCTGCTCATCTTAAAGAAACACATTAGTTTGTAGCTATTTTCCCTTGCTCTAGGAGACCACTATGTCCTCTGAACATGGTGAAACTGAACCAGAACTATGATGTAATTATCCATACTTGACAATGGATATCCTTATACAAAATAGTAGAAAGAGAGGCTGATCCGCAAAGAGATAATGTTAAATGTAGCAATCATTTTCAACCTGTGAAGAAGACCAAATTTTGTTCAGCATATATAAATTTTGCCCAAATCTCTGATGTCACTTAGAACAGGACACAAAAATAAGAACAGAATAGCCCCAACAATATAAAACAATTGTGAATTATAACATTTTTTCAAAGTACTTATTGTAAGACATGTGGAAATGGAATATTTAGGGGAAAGTAAAAATCAAACAACTTTTCAGAAACAGAAACTTCTTATTGATACGATCTAATTGCTAATCTCAAGGGAAGAAAGATTTAAAATTTAAAACAATAATACTTTAAATTTTTATCTACATAAATATTATTTGATATTCTTCTCGGTTTTGAAGAGCCAAGTAATATTAGATCCATGGTATCTATTACGTCAGCCAGCATGTGAGAAAGATCTGTTGATAAACCCAACAGACTGGACCTCGATGAAGAGGGTGTGGCTGTGAGGATTCAGCTCTGGTTGGGCTGTTCCGTAATCCCTTCAGTGGTAGAGATTTGCAAGGATCAATGAACTCAGTTGCCACAAAAAAAAAAAAAAAGGGGCGCCTGGGTGGCTCAGTTGGTTAAGCGACTGCCTTCGACTCAGGTCATGATCCTGGAGTCCCAGGATCGAGTCCCGCGTCAGGCTCCCTGCTCAGCGGGGAGTCTGCTTCTCCCTCTGACCTTCTTCCCTCTCGTGCTCTCTATCTCTCATTCTCTCTCTCTCCCTCTCAAATAAATAAATAAAATCTTTAAAAAAAAGAACCTTTCTTTAAAAAAAAAACAAAAAAAAAACAAACCCCTAAAAACAACAACAAAAACAAAACAAAAAAAACCCTCCTTGTAAAAGTGCTAGCCTTATACATTTTACCAGTTCCATCCAAATGCATGCCCCTAGTTACAAAGAAGATTGGGTAACTGTGGAGAGACATGTTACTGGAAAATCATTATTACTATTTAAACAGGAATATATGTAGGAGTTAAAAATCAATCTGAACCTCCTCTTTGAATTTTTTTTAAGGAATAAACAACCTGCCACTTCAAAACATAAAAAGTAGAAACCTTCTCCTTGCCATTTCAACAAGAGTTATAGGCAATTTTAGTTAACCGTATATAAACTTGAGAAAGGCTTTTCTCTGTTAGTATTTCTGATACGAAGGTGAAAAAACTAATATGCCATTAATATGCCAATAGCATGGGAAATGAAATACCTAGCATGTAAATGTGAAAATAAGTGAAAAAATGCATACCTTTATAGTGCACAAGTCCTTCCCACTGAGACCACAAATTTGACAAGCTCCATCATATATGATCATTATTTTGGGATTACTGAACTTATAACCATCATTAGATACCTATAAGATGTAGTTTTATAATAAGATAATTTATTCTAAATGTAGCTTCATAAATTCATTATGAAATTTTAATATATAAATATTTACTTTGTTTATAAATATGAGAATATCTTTTCTTTTTTACCTTTAATTGCCACTTTGCAATTGGTTTCTCCCCCATCAAATTCATGGTATCAGACTGTTGAACATCAGGGGGCAGCTGACAATCAATAGTTTTGCTATTTTCAAAAACAGGATGCATGTAGACAGCTTTTCCAAGGACCCATTTACTGTTATTATACTAAAGGCATAATGAGAAGGCAATTAACTTCTGTTTAATTATGGAAATTCCTTGCTAGTAAATTACGTATAATCAAAATATAAATTTTAAAATGCATGCCTGGCATATGGAATATATAATGAAGTAATAAAAATGACATAAACATTGACTTTTATCCAGAATAATGAAAAGCATAGACACTTTAATTTGATGTAAACTGCTTCTAATGCCTCATGCATTCCTTGTGGGTTCAAATCAAAAAAGTTACCAATTATTTGTCATATATAATGAATCACTACGTAATGAGTTTTATAGCAAGAGGAAACACATTTGACTATGTAGTTGACACACAGTGGATTGATTTCCTGCCCAGAAACTCATTTCTCCTGCAAAAGCTCCTAACCTTCTACTTCAACTTAAAATTGCTCTTTCTCTGGTTCCCAGAACCCTCTCATGTTCTCATATGATCCATCTTCCTGATACAGGTAACTGCTCCGGGGGTGGATCTAAGCTGAGCCAATGCTTTGATTACTTGGACTATTTTAACTTTGTACCAGAGAGTACTTTGGGCCAGTCGGCTTCTGGAGGCTTGAGGTGAAAGACATGAAGTTATGGAGCTGTGGGTGGCTATGTTTTTTACTATGTGGAGAAAGCGAGTATCTAGTAAAAAGGAAAAATGAAGCCCACAGAGAAAAAAAGAACTGAGACAGATAAACACACACACATACAAACGCAGACATACTGAGTTTTCATGTGTTCAAATCCCAAGTTCAAGTTATTCCTGAGAATACAGCAATTACATTCTAATCCTGATTCTGTGAAAAACGTACTGTCCCCATAGTAAATACCATTTTTCTCAAGGTAGTTCAAATGAATTTATGTAACTTAAAACTTAATTCTAACCAGTTTACTCTATTAAATAACTCAGTGGCACATCATACTTAACCTACACTTAAAGGATTATTTTTCAGTATTAAAATGCATTGATGTCTAAAGAGGAAAAGCCACAATAATTCTCTGGGTACTGGTAACTACATAGAAAACTAAAAGGATGTATTTTATTAACAATATTTTGATTTACATTTTTTTCAAAATTTATGACTGTAGAATGCTTTCAGCTGCTCAGAAATGGGCAAGGAGAATGCTGATGCTTCCATACTGAGGGTCAGTAGGAGACGGAAAAGAAGGCAAGAACATGCTCATCTGTGGCCAGCAGAAACTATCTTGTTAAGATTTGATGACTGAAGAGTAGGCCACAGTAGAAATCTCCACGTTTAAGGGGATGTGTACAGTCTGGCCCAACAGATAGGTCAGTTCAGTGGTCCCCCTCTAGTGGATGGGGTCTTGACAACGATGTCTCGGGGTAGTCATGGTATGGACACTTAGATGGATACAGGGCTTTGTGTATTGAAATGAGACTCCAGCCAATGACTGGAAATACAGAAATCATTTCCACCCATGTCTGGAGAAAGCCTACCCCAAATAAGAAATAAACAGAGTTCTGTTTATTTTCCATTCATCAGTATTTTGTATCTATATGTGCTGAGGACTTTCTGATGAAAAAAGATCACAGAGGGAAAGACAGACAAAATAATTTTAAGACTGCTGTAACCAAGATTCAAATAAAGCTTAATGAGAGAGAGAGAAGCGACTGATTGTAGCACAGTCAAGGGAGGTTTCTCTTCCTGAAAGTAGAAGAGGAGACTGCCATTTGGACACTGGGAGCAGAGATGGAGAGAGTGCTATTCAGCCTTGGCTGGAGGGAATAGGCAGTGAAAGGCAGGGATGCATGAGACAGCATGAGATTTTAGTAGAGCATATGCAGGAGGTTCAAGTTTGCAAAAATGGACAAGAGCTGGATCACAAAGGGCCATTCATTTCTAGGATAGCTACTTGGGTTTAATCCTGTAAGTATTCAAAAACTGGATTCTGTAAAGTCCTGGCTGCTTTTCTAGGGGGGAGGGAGTGAAAGAAAGGCCTGGGTGCTTGCGTCTCCAGATAAAAACTTGTTTAAAATGACTGCTGCAAAAGTAGAAAAGAACATCTATAATATGCTACCTTTCAGGCAAAAAGAAGGGATTTATCTGTTCCTTTGTGCAAAAGAAATGCAGTAAGGATAAGCCAGAAAATAATGAGAGTGGATACCTTCAAGGGACAGACGGAAATGGGATGGAAAAAAAGGGTAACGGACAGAGTGGTAGAGATGGTAAGACAGTGACAGTTCTCTGTGTGTACTTCTTGTCCGGCGCAAACTCTCAGAACCACGATAATATTGTGTATGCCTGCCAAATAAGTAAACAACTAAAATCAACCAGAGTGTGGAGGAAATTCAAAGTGGAAAACAAAGATTTAAAAGTGAACCAAACTGTATTACAAATAATATCCTGAACAGGGTGCTACAGAAAACAGCTAATCTAAATAAATTTGGTTTGGTCTCATGAACCTAGATGTTTCTTTCTGTAGTTCCACACGGTGTGTTAGAGAATTTCGTAGTGTGCTCTTTATCAGATGTTTAGAAAAAGAAAGTAGTACGAGAATAAATATCACAGCAAATAATATATCTGAAAGTAAGTACAAAGTGTACTTTCTCAAATCTCTTGGCAAATCACTTAATGGTAGTGTGATGTCATATGATTTATTCTGCCACCAACAATATAATGTCTACTCTCTTAAGTAATACTGAAGTGAATAAAATTATACATATATTCCATTTTCTATTGTGTGTCTTATTATTTCATTGGGATTAAAATATTTCATGGTTACTTAGAAAAGCTCTACTCAAAAAATCTAGAAATAAGCATACTTTTCTAGTACAATGATTTGATAAAGACAGATACAAAAATCATTTCCTGGGGCGCCTGGGTGGCTCAGTCGGTTGGGCGTCTGCCTTCAGCTCAGGTCCTGATCCCAGGGTCCTGGGATCGAGCCCCGCATCGGGCTCCCTGCTCCGCGGGGAGCCCGCTTCTCCCTCTCCCACTCCCCCTGCTTGTGTGCCCTCTCTCGTTGTGTCTCTCTCTGTCAAATAAATAAATAAAATCTTTATTAAAAAAAAGTTATTTCCTCCTTAAATTTTCAATCTCAGGATCACATTTGGCTTTAACAATTTAGAGAAAAAATAAAAAGAATGCTAAAATGTCATTTACTGTTTTAAGTTTTAGCTTATCCAAAGGTACTTTCAAAGAATTGTCCTTAAAATAAAAATCCACTTGAATAAAGAAAAGGAAGACCATATAAATAATCATCAAAATAGGTATAATTTGATATGCCAGTGTTCAAACTGAGTGATCTTGTCTGTTGTTTGTGGCCTGAAGAAAGAAAAATACTATTTTCTTTTTTGAAATCCATAGTAAGGGAAATATAAAGCATACGTGCAACTAATCTTCAACTTTTTGTTTTGTAAAGGGAATTGTTCATATCCCCGTACCCCATAAGTCATACAGACTGTCTTGGATAAAAATGATCTCCATTCTCTGTAGTTTTACATTTCAATAAATACAGAAGCCTGCATATCAAGCTTAACATTATTTTAATTTTTTCCTATGACTGGAATAGTGAACCAATACTACCATAAAAATCATATAAAATAGTTTAATCGAATTAAGAAATAAGGAAGAAGCTTTAAGGTTAAGCAACTTAACCATCTTCCTATTGAGCTCTCTGTGGATATGACATCCTTTGGGATTATGTTACTAACTGATAGACCAAATAAATCCAAGATAAAAGTAATCTGAATAACTCACAAACTTAATTGTTTTTCAACACTAAAATTAACATACCTGCAGTTTAGTAACTTCACATTTAACTGAAGGTGATTCTTTGAAGTCTTGACCAAACACTCTCACTGTCATACAATTATATTTTCGAATATTACAGAATCCAGCATTCTCAAGTTCTATAATTTCAGGAACCTTGTCTTTGGAAAGAATGATAAAACAAAATGGACAAATTTTCTTTAATTCCAGAAAAATAAACTAATTATTTTCAAGGTCTAAATTAAAAGCATACGGAAAATAATATTTTGAAGTCTACTCCAAATAGTAGTGAATTAACTAAACTATTAAATATATATATATTTTAAAGATTTTCTTGATTTATTTGACAGAGAGAGAGAGAGAGAGTACAAGCAGTGGGGGGGAGCAGCAGAGGGAGAGGGAGAAGCAGGCTCCCCACTGAGCAGGGAGCCCTGCTTGGGACTTGATCCCAGGACCCTGGGATCATGACCTGAGCCGAAGACAGATGCTTAACTGACTGAGCCACTCACATACCCCCAAACTATTAAATATTAAGAGAAATCTGGTGTTAAGTGTGACCCACCATCAAACCAATAAAAATAGCATTAAAGATACTACCAGTACCTAAATATACAGGTTTAATTAATGTTTTAATAATGTTTAATACCAATTATTTACAAGTATTGAGAAATTACTACTATAATGGCCTGTGTTTTGTTCTTGCCATTTTGGTTTGTGCCACAGAAATGGGTTATAGCAAAAATATTTTTGTAATAAAATAGTGTAATTAGCAATGTGATGTATTAAAATTTTTTAAAAATTTTAAACAGTAAAAAAAAAGAGTTATCAAAACTTCATGAAACTGTTATTAATGTTTTTATGTGCTATTGCTATCCTACATGCCACCACAATCTTAGGTGTACTTTCAATCATTGGAGAAAAAAATTCTCCTAGCAGTCAGAGTTAACTGATCTTCATATAGTCATATCTCTGATTCTGGTCTTGGTAACATAACACATTATCTGTATCAGCAAGATCTGGCTGTCAAAATAGACAAATGCAGCATATAAAAGTAATTGAGTCCTCTAAGTATTGGCAAAATCTAAGTGAATATAACTTTACTAGCAGTGGAATATAAGATCATAAATTGTGTACTCAGAACTCTAAAAATGTTTGTGAAAATTAAAAATATATATTTGTTAGGGCGCCTGGGTGGCTCAGTTGGTTAAGCGACTGCCTTCGGCTCAGGTCATGATCCTGGAGTCCTGGGATCGAGTCCCACATCGGGCTCCCTGCTCAGCAGGGAGTCTGCTTCTCCCTCTGACCCTCTTCCCTCTCGTGCTTTCTATCTCTCTCTCTCTCTCAAATAAATAAATAAAATCTTTAAAAAATATATATATATATATTTGTTAGTTTACTCTTTCATATTCAACGAATGTTTACTGAGCAGTTTCTATTTTTCTCGTGTTATTCTAGGTACTGGGGATATATGAACAGAATAAAGTTCCTGCCTTCATATAACTTACATTCTAATACAGGAGGACAAAAAATAAACAAGTGAAAAATAAATATAAAGTGTATCGCATAAATGTTTTCAAGACTATGGAGAAAACATATATATTAACTATATGAAGGGGCATAAAGACTATGGGGTTGTGTGAAGAAAACTACTTTATTCTGAATGACCATGGAAGACGTCTCTGATAATATGACATTTGAAGAGAGAAGAGAAGGAAGTCTATCATGAAGATATGTGTTGAAAGAACACTCCGGTGGGAGGGAAAGTAAATGCAAAGGTTTGGCCTCTTTGAGAAACAGCAAAGTAGCCACTTAAGAACACTGGGGGCAGTGACCTGTGGAGAGAATGATAAATGAAATTCAGTGAGACAGGAGGGTCCGATTGCATAGGGTCTTCTAGGCCGTGGTAGGGAATGTAGATTTTACTTTGGAAGAAGAGGGGGGAATCATTAGAGGGATTTAAGCAGGAGTACTATGATATCACTATCATTTCAAAGGGATCACTTTAGCTGCTGCATGGAGAATAAACTTTGAGAGAATCTATAATAATCCAGGTGAGAGATAATGGTGGTGTGGCCTAAATTGTAGCAGGGAAAGAGGTGAAAGTCACTGAAGCTACAGCTGAATTTGCTACTAATGGATTAAGCCTGAGACATGAAAAAAAGAGGAAAAGTCAAAATGACTACAAGTTTTTAACATGAAAAGTTAGAGGAGTGAAGTTTGCATTTACTGAGATGGCAAAGTCTGCAGATGGAAAAGGGCGGGATGGTGAGGGTAGAAGGAAAATCAGGAGTTACTGGTTTAATGGCTAATGAAATGAAATTGATTTTTTTAAAAAGATTTTGTTTATTTATTTGAGAGAGAGAACAAGAGCAGGGGAGTGGGCAGAGGGAGTGGGAGAAGCAGGCTCCTTGCTGATCACGGAGCCCCATGCGGGACTGGATACCACAACCCTGAGATCATGACCTGAGCTGAAGGCAGATGCTTAACCGAATGAATGAGCTGCCTAGGTGACCCTCAAATTGATTTTTAAAAATTTCTTTCTCTTATATATTGAGATATAATATTTTGCACTATGTAGGTGAAATAGAGAAAAAAATAAGCAAATTGGTAAAATTAGCAGAATATTAGAAACACAGTATCCAAAAAATACTAAATTTGAGTTCTAGAAAAAACAATTATTCTCTACAACTGGAGGGACAAGCTGCATGCAAAGACCCTGAGGTCAAGAGAACTTGGCATTACAAAAACCAGAGTGGGGAGAGTGAAATGAGTGAGGGTTTTAGTTGTAGGGGACGAGTTTGAAGAGATACTGCACGCCTTATAGGCTTATGTTGTGCCTTACAGACTATTATAGGTACCGCAGCTTTTACTCTGAGTAAGATGAGATGCTTTGGAAGAATTATTACTGTATCGATTAATTAATTTGGGTTCTTTTCCCTATGTAATCTGAATAAACCCTGTTAAGATACTGAAGGTAAAAAAGAACAGAGAATTTCCATAATCCAATAGCATACGCAGTATCAAAGCTGGAGACTACTCGCTCACCGTGTGAATCACTGCAGTCATAGGAACTGAAGCCCGGGGAGCATGCGCATCCCCATTCCATACACTGCCCATTGCCGCTGCATAAATTGGGGCATTTGAGGACCGAGAGAATGTCTTCAATTGACTTGCCGTATTCTTCTGTGTTATATTTCCCCTCTTCCAAAATTCTCTTTTCACATTCATTTTCTAAAAGAGCCACACCGGCTTCTGCCCAGCTAAGATCATCTTTTAGGAGAACATCTTTAACACACATATCTATAGCACTCTCTAGACTCTTGCCCAGAAAGGCAAGACAGTGTCTTCCAATGCTCGAGTTGGCAAGAGCCTGCTGGCACAGCGCCAAAGTGCCGTGTTCAGTGAGACCAGAGGCTGTGGGCCACGTAGGGACAAACTCCTGGTGGACATCCTCAGTATGGTCCTCAGGGAAGAAATAAGTAAATTCTTCTAGGTCACTTTGGCTGAGACTTTGGAAAGCAAACACAGGAAGAGACTCATAAGAGTTTTGCCGTTTCCATCTGTTTTGTGGATCCCGCCTCATCTGCTGGCTGTGGCTACCCTGGTCCCGTGTATGTCTCCCATTGTCCAAAGTTTTCGGTGCCTCTTGTTTTTCATTTCCAGGATGTTTTTGTAAATCTAATTCCAGTTTGGTTAGGTTCACATGCTTTTTTTCTTGAGGAAGGAAATTCAAATTATTTTCTTCTCCAGATGTATACTCACCTATCCCTCTGATAAGAGCTTCTGAATTAATATACTCAGAGGTGACATCTAGTTCTGGTATCAAGAAAGAGAATTTGACATGTTTGAGATCTTTGCAATCTGAAACAATCTCTTGTTGAGAAGTACTGTCCAGATGATCAGAAGGATATAATGAATTAGTGTCCAACGAGCAGCTGCAATAGGATAGTTTTCCAGGTGACGGTGGAGAAATTGGCATTGTGTCAAACATGCTTTTCCCTGGCAAAATCCTTCCAGGTGAAAAACAGAAAATGGTAAATTGCACAAGAACATTTTTTTCTCTGTCATGTGTTGCAAAAAAAGCTGAGTATTGTGTCACCACTCAATACAATAACAAATGAAAAGCGTTCTTACCTCCATTCATTAATAAAAGCCACACAATTATCAAAAGTTAGATCAATTTTTATCCCATATTTATTATGGAAATCATTTTCTGGGTTTTCATCAAAGGTGCCACAAAGTCCCAAAGTGTTTCTGTAGTCTAGGCTAGGGGCTCTGATTGTTAAACTCATGCCCCATTCACTAAGATCAGCACGGATAAATGCTCCAGAAGAAAACCAGATCTGAAATACAGAAATAAAAGATGCTTAAACAATATTCTATATGGATTAAGAAAAAAACTATTATTTGAGAAGAAACAAATTCCTTTATTTCTTCAATATAGAGAACAGAATACTGATTTTCTTCAGACTATAATCTTCCTTTTAATGCTGTGTCAAACCAAGGGCTTTTGCACTTTGCTGACTTGAAATCTGATCTCCATATTGATTCTTTTAATGCAAAATACTGTTCAAGCCCCTTTCTTTTTAAACTAAGGTGAGGTATTTTATACAATCAAACAGCTATATATGTTGAAGATTATGTCTACCAAGTAATGTCTCTGATAATATGGAACTAGACTGCCAAGTAATTAATTTACACAGATAAATATAGTTCCAGAGGAATACATATTCCTTTGGCTAATCACCATTCTCATCTTCACGGTTGGCAAATAGAATCAGAAGCCAAATTATAACCAGGGCATACCTGGGGAGTTGGAATGAGAGCAAGGGGTTTGTTGAATTATCTTAATAGCCTGTATCATCTGTGATGCTCCTCACAGCCTATGGCTGCTCCCAGATCAGGGACCTGAATGTTGAGAAACTCTCCTAAAAAATCACTGAAGATACACCACCTATGTTCGTTCCTCTGACTCTTTCCCCTTCAATTTTTTAAATTTAAAAATGGCACTTTTTTCTCTTTATAAAAAAGGTAAGTGCTTATTCCTGAAAATTATTTTAAAAGCAAACAAACCTTACATTACTATTCAATCTGAGCTAGTTAATATTAAGATTTTGGTGCAGATTCTTCTGAAACTGTTCCTTTATGTCATTAATATCTTTGCCTGTCAATAAATATAATCGACTCCAAAATTTTCGTGACTAGAAAGTGTTCTATTATGTGACAACCCTCTACTTAGGGTTTTGGTTAAACTAAAAGATTCATCATTGATTAATTATAACTTTTCCATCTTAAAAGGAGAGATGCAATGACTCTGCATATACTTATTATGGTAAATTTTCAGAAGTAAAATTTCTTGAAAAATGACATGGGTAGGTTGTGTGCATGCATAATAATATATATGTCCTTTGGAAAGACTATAGCTACTATTTCTATTCTTGCCAATATTGTATGAGATGTTTGATCCACATTTCTTTGATTACTAATGAGGTTATGGTTTTCATATTTTTGTTGGTTATTTATACTTTTGGATATATATATATCAGTTTTCTTTTATGAATTGCCTGTGTATATTATTTGCTGATTTTAACTGGAGTGCTGATCATTAGTGATGTATAAGAGTGTTTTTTGGGGCACCTGGCTGGCTCAGTCAGTAGCACCATGAGCCTCTTGATCTTGGGGTTATGAGTTCAAGACCCACGTTGGGTGTAGAGTTTCTTGAAAAAAAAAAAAGATGGGAAGATAGAAAAATATTTTTTAAAAGGAGTGTTTTCTATATTAACTGTATGTTTTATATGTATGTAGAAAATATTTTCTCAATATTTCATTTGCATTTTGGTTTTTGAGGATGGAACTCAAATATATAACATTATGTTTAAAAATTCTTGTTCACCTCAATGTTATAAAAATATTCACCTATATTTTCTACTACTTTCATTTAAATTTGAATCTTATTCACCTGGAATTTACTTTTTTGGCAGATGAAAGGGAGATGACATTATAATATAAATAGTTAGCTTACACACATGAACTATTGGTTTAAAATACTAATGATCTCTAATCTCATCCATGTATCTACCAGGCTATTCCTGAGGCAGAACCCCCTGTGCTCATTTCAAAAACTGGCTAACTACTCCTGAATACTTATTCTTAATTATATATTTCATCTCTGTGTAACATACCATTTATTAGGCACTGTCAAAAATAATTTGTAGGAATAACCCACCAAGTTACCATACTGAAATCTTAAAATAAGGCTGCTTAGATTTGACAAAGTCTCAACTATGCTGTGTCTATTTGTGTGTGCTAAGATCAGTGTTAATCAAGACGCTATTTGGGGGGAAAAACTAATGTTAAAAAAATGATAGTTCTTATGATACATGTCTTTCTCTGATTAACTTATTTCACTTAGCATAACACCCTCCAGTTCCATCCACGTCGTTGCAAATGGCAAGATCTCATTCCTTTTGATGGCTGCATAATATTCCATTGTGTATATATACCACTTCTTCTTTATCCATTCATCTGTCGATGGACATCTTGGCTATTTCCACAGTTTGGCTACTGTGGACATT